>NW_009715322.1:111039-173926 GCF_000703405.1 Apaloderma vittatum
TTTACACACCTCTCTCTTCCCATAAACCTATATGTTGCTGAGCAGATTTTTTTTAAGAGTTATCAATAATGTACAAACCAGAAAAAAAAAATCTTCACTTGTGGAAACAATCTCTAAGAGATGGACAGGAAAAATGGAGTTCCCGCACTGAATATCCCACAATGGGCAGAACAGCATGCAACCAGCTAAAAATAACTGCATAGCTAGACAGCACACACTTTTTTTCCTCTCATGCAGAAAAGAACAAATCTGAGAAAGCTGTCCTATTCAACACACTGTGAAATAACTTGTCAGCTGATAGCCCTGGAAGAGCTGCCAGTAAGATCCATGCCCAGCCCAGTTCAGTGCACGAGGATTTGTGTGTTGTCCTGCTCTACACTCGGAGCTACCAAAACGCAGGAGGTTTAACCCCGACACCCAGCATTACTCACTTTTACACAGGAGTCCCTCATGCTTCCCTTCACAACTTCCCACCAGTGGCAGAGGGACAGACTGGTGTGGTGGTTTGCCCAGTAGCCAAATAAGACCTTCCTCTGGCACAACAGCCTCAGCCAAGGGGTCCTGCCCTGGCAGCGACGTTTTGTACCCAGCAAGAAGACATCGTGCCCAAACACGGCACCATCACGCCAGCGTATGACTTTGGTCACAGAGGGGAACCAGACTTAGCTCTAAGCAGTGGTTTTAGCCAGCTGCTAGAATAGTATTCTAAGTTTGTTTAATATTAATTGACATGTTTTTATGCTTTCCCTGGAAAGATTTCTCTTAAGCAGTAGTTTAAATTATTAGACCAAAATATTGGCATAAACATGGTTGAAGTCTGTGTGAAAGTGATTATAAGTAAGCCTCTAACCACAATTATTGTGATAATAACTAACTGTATTTCATGACAGCCAGTTAGATTACTAATGCTAAAGCCATTTGCAGTGATTCAAACATGGTGCGATTTTTAGTTTAGCAAGTATATTTAGAATAAAGCTTTTCTGTTTATAACACTGTATTGCTAAGGAACATGTAATATTATTATTAGCATTAACATTTACTACAAACATTATAATTTTACAATGACTACTGTTGCCTGAAAGTATACCTGCTTTATCTGATTGCACTGGTTGAACTAAAGATCTCACTTCACCATGTGAACATTACATGTTTGTACAGCCCTAGAGCACTATGACTGCAATGCCACTGCAACTGACTTAAAACTCTGCTAATACAATCATGAGCAGAACTCAAGGCAGTCTGGATCTCCCTGTGAATGATGCCATAAAAACACATAGTAACTGACGTTCCATTCTTCAATCTCTTTTTATGATTAAAAATTGGCTTTAGTTTGAACCATTGGATTTTGAAAGCCACACTGGATTAATGGAATGTTTTTAATAAGGCCTTGTCAACAGCTTCAGTTCCTTCCAACCAGGTGTGTCAGAGCTTAAACCGTCTTAGGACAAGCACGTCATCACTTGAAAAAAGATAAATGGTCTTTCAGGCGCTCCGCACCTACAACATGTATGACTTGAAAACTACAATCATCCCCTTAAGTTTCACTTGTTTCTTCCAATTCAGACTAAAAATCATTTATGTAATATGAGAAGAGAGTGAAATTTTAGGAAAAGTGTTCTACCATCTTCTGAAACGACTCTCATATAGAGAGTAACACAATAAATGATTCACAGGGCAGTGACGTCAAAGTGCCCATAAACTTTTACAAGAGTGGAATTAGACCAGAAGTGTGCGCTGTAGGAAATACCACCCTGCCCACTTAACATTCTCGTGGGAGCCACACTATAATAAAAGCAGGAGAGAATTTAGCATACATGGCAATGCATGTACAGCAAGTCTATTACATCTAAGGATATCTTGTCATATTACAAAGATATTTCAGTATCATTACCTTTAGTAATGGGGAGATTACTGACAGTCACAGAAAAGGCCAGAAACTTGCTGAAAGTCATACAGGAAGTCAGTAACAAAGTGAGAGCAGAGCATACACTAAGTCCGTAGGTCAGCTGCTAGACTGTGCTGATCCTCCTGTTAATGTGGAATGATTGCTGTAAACGGTATCTCTGCCATTACCAAGTTATAGAGATAAATGAACCTTTAAAAGAATTAGAGCTGTTTAAATGGCCATACATCAGCCAAAACCAGAGTTCTTCTCATCACTTTTACAGAGGTAGAATCTCATTACTATAGAGAGAAATGTATTTAATTCCATGCTGGGAAGTGGGAAGGCAAAGCTGAGTCCTTTTACTTGCAAATATGGAGAAAACTTATCAGTGAGCATTTCCAAAGCTGTTGTTGCATATGCAAGAGCCATGATGATATTTTCAATCCTGTGTTACTCATCTCTCCCACCTTAATTCTAGGTTGTTAGAAACTCCATGCAGTGGGAGGAAAGAGAAAGCTGTGAATGAGCACATTTTGCAAGATACCATCCCCAGAAATAGAGAATGTTTTTCAAAATTTGTCTGCAGATGAAATATGTCTTGTAAGATCATAATCAATCACTGCAAGTATTTCATCTGGAAATTCTAGTGAATAGAACCCTATTGCAAAAACTTCCTATGAACAATGTCTGCAACAAACCAGACCACAAAGTTTTGTGAGGATGCAAAACAAGTCACAATATGTTTCCTGATTTTATTCCATCTATCTTTTGATAACATTTCACTCCAAATAGGGGAGTCAGGATTTGCACCACACCTCTGCTAGTGGCTTGAAAATTGTGCGCAATGCAGCAAGGAAATGTGCTGCACCAGCATGATTTTTCCCTTTCCCCATACAAAATCCAAAAGAAAAAAGCAAAACAAAAAAACACCACCACACCCCCTCCACCCCCAAAACACAAAAACCAGTATCAACAAACCAATTTCTCCTAGCACTCTGCTAAGAACATAGCACTTCCATACTCTCCAATATAACGGATCTGATACCATTCCTAAAAATCACTGGGCAGCTTCAGATCTGCAACACACAATCTATTCTTAGCAGGGTTCTCATTCCTTGAAACATAATAATATGTGTCGAGCTGTTATGGCAGGAGGCTCAGGAATCCCTGGAGCACACCTTCAAGCAGAGGGGGAAGCAATGTACTCAAGTGCATCCAGACAGGCACTTGCAGTGGATGGAGTGTTCCCAGATGGGCTGTGTGCTGTTGCTTCCACGACTGTCCTGGCAGAAAACAGAGTGCATCAGCTGGTAGAAAGTGCTTGGAGGCAGTTTAAACCCAGAAGCAGACTCATAGTTAAGAACTGATTGGAAATGTTTCTCCAAAGCAAAATTTCAAAGGGAAAACAGAGGAAAGCAACTGTAAGAGTATTTGCCAAAGTGCTTGTTGTGAGACGAATCTGACGTTACCTTTGGGACGGCAACTCTACCATGCTGAGCCCCCTTTCCTGAGCAGCCCCGAGGAACAACACGGCATAACACCGTACAGGCAGCAGGGCTGGTGGGACTGCACGTTATCTTTATGCTGTATGTCAGGTATGAGACCTTTGTGGTGGCTAAATCTATATTATACTCTTTTGGTCATACATCATTAACCCAAAGAACTTTTGAATTGGAGTCAGCTTCTAGGGGTAAATGAACCAAAACCTTCTCTTTTATTGCTTGTTAGAGCTCTTACCAGATGAGAACTAAGAATTTTCTTTGCTGACAAGGTAGTACATCATTTCAAGATGAAGTGTAACACTGAATAACCACCATTACTATTGCCACTTTACAGTAATCTGTTTTGCTATAACCTTATTTATTGATGTAATTTTACCATAGTGTTGAATATTCCATTTGGTTTTTCAAAGTTCATTTTCTAGAGTGAGCATATTTTCGTTAATTCCTCATGCAAAATTAGAGTATTTTTAATACTACCAATTAATAAGATGTGAGCACTTTTTCCTGTAAAATTAAGAGCAATACTGGAGTCGCTGGACTATGTATCTTTATCAGATGGACATGCACATGCCCAGAATTACTACATTGGACTGGCTGAAGGATGCCTGATCCTCTAAATTAGCAAAAACTCAAACACATGCTGAAATCATATTCTTCAGAACTCTGTAAAGTGCTGGACAGTTAAATCTTTGACTACTGAGAGCATTTTATTAATAATAAAGATTGGACTAGATCACACCAAAAGTACGTTTCGTAGCATATTTATACTTACTGGCTCTTCATCAGTTTCACTTTCTTCTTCATGAAGTTTAAGAAAGACTTGAAAAGAAAAGCGTGAACCAGCACTTTTAGATTTCAAGAATAAATGCTGTAAATGATGTGAAGTGGCAGTACTTCGTCATTCAGGCACAGTCTGATGAGACAGTCTGATCAAAACATTATGAAGCCACTGTTCTACATTTCAAGTACCGATTGTACTGAAAGAATGATGATATTTATTGTATTTGCAGTGTGTAGGCATTACACTTGCATCACAGCGCACAAGAGATATGTTTAACAACTGAGAATTAAATGCATCTATTCATGGGCAAAGCAATTGTTTCTGTAATAATCTACACTCTAAGGCAGATGGAAAAAATAAGATTTGATAAACACTTGAGGCATTGGATTTTAAATTCAACGAACTTGTCTTCAAATGCCCTGTGTGAACAGAAACATCTGTTCAGAAGCTAAGAAGAATTAAATAACAAATTGCTATCAGGAGATTGAAATGTTCCACTTGGTTTTTGTATAGTTTATGTCTTCAGCTTAAACCCTTTAAGGAAAACGTGGAAAGACTTGTTCCCTAGGTAAGAGTGATGTGGACCACAAACACTTATACTGAACTATTATTAATTAGCTACCAGTTGACTGTTCTTCAACATGCATCCTGGCAGGCATACAGTTAATGAGCAGCTCACTGCCAAACATAATTCTTTCAATTTCTTACTAAAGGATGCACTACTTCTTCAGCAAGTTGCTTGGCCACTTTGCAAACATTTAACACCTAATACTGTCAGGTTTTTTCTCCAATAAGAAAAAGAATTTGAGATGAGATTTGCACAAAAAAAATAATCCAAAAATAGAAACAAACTGGAATATTCTGACTCTTCTTACTAAAAGACACCAAAGTGAAACTCCCTATTGTGTCTCCAGCAGAACAGCCTTTCTCAGAACCATATTCTCAAACCAAAGGTTACACACCATGGCCAACATCTTCAGAGATCATGTATACCACAAGTGGGACAGGAGCTGAGCACATTACCTTTCTTGCAAGCAGAGAGGCAGGACTCAAGGATTTGGGAACCACATTAATGAATATATCATTATTACAGACTTGAGGCAGAAGTCAAGTGCAACTGAGAGCCAAGAACCATTAACTCCCAAATACCAGCACTTCACTGACTATTTTCTGAAGAAGTTCAGTCTGACACAAACATGTAAATCTATCCTGCTTCAGTTTAAAGCTGTTACCCCTTGTCCTATCACTACATACCCTGATAAGTCCTTCCCTATGCTTCCTGTAGCCCCCTTCAATTACAGAAGGCTGCTGTAAGGTCTCCCTGGAGCCTTTTCTTCTCCAGGCTGAACTCTCTCAGCCTGTCCTCAAAGTGGAGGCATTCTAGACCCCAATCATCTTTGTAGCCCTCCTCTGGACTCACTCCAACAGGTCCATGTCCTTTTTGTGTTGGGGGCTCCCGAGCTGAACACAGAACTGCAGGTGGGATTTCTCAAGAGCAGAGTAGAGGGGGAAAATCACCTCCCTTGACCTGCTGGCCACATTTCTCTTGATGCAGTCCAGGATGCACTTGCCTTTCTGGGATATGAGCACATGTTGTTGGCCCATATCCAGTTTTTCATCCACCAGTACTCCAAAGTCCCTCTCAGCAGGGCTGCTCGCAATCCCTTCATCCCCCAGCCTGTAGTGATACCAGGAATTGCCCTGACCCAGGTTCAGGATCCTGCACTTGGCCTTATTGAACTTCATGAGGTTTGCACAGGTCCACCTTTCCATCCTGTCAAGGTCCCTCTCAACAGCATCCCTTCCTCCAGCGTGTTGACCACAACGCATAGCTTGGTGTCATCAGCAAACTTGCTGAGGGTACACTTACAGAATGCTTGCCTGTGAAGTTTAATTGATTTTTCTAAAGGTCTGAAAGTCTGTTGTTCCTTTAAATTATTGATGGATGCCCTTGGCTTACTTCGTGTGTTACTGCTGTCCTTGATAAAGGCTGGGTTGAAAAATGTGGCTGATTATCTCTGCATCTAAATGATTCTGCATGATTAGGTCACCATTGTCCCTGTTGGCACTTTGGAGGAGCTTTGGGTGGTCTCCCCTTGCCACTTGCCCAACTCCAGCTCTACTAATGACATTCTGGCCTCATAAATCCATTCCTCCAGTTTTAAACAGAGAAGGTCTAACTGCAGCTTGCCACAAAGGCTGCCTCATTCCATAGGAACCCAAACAGGGAAAACATCCCTGTGCACCTTTAAGTGCACCTCAACTTGTTCTACCTGGAAGCAGGCTGAGGTCTCTCCATTTCAGACACTCTGAAGCAAACCATCGCTTTTTTTGTTTGTTTCATGAGCATCTCTGTAAGAAACAATTTCAACCTCTTACCTCCCTCCATCCAGATAGGTAGCTAGCAAACTGAGGAAATGTGTCTCAAAGGGAATCTGGTGTTCTAGTGACCACTGACACCAATGGACTCTCCCGTCTCAGCCCTGCAAAGATACTTGTATTATGTGTAAAATATGTAATGCATGTTCATAGAAGCAACTGAATGAGACCCTAAAGAGATGGCTAGGCAAAAGGAAGCCTGTCAGGCAGGCAGGGCTGTGGAACATAAATTAGAGGAGAGAAATAATTAAATCACAATAGGCTTTGCCTGGAAGACAAGGGAAGGCTATGAAACCCAGAAGGTTATGTAGAGAGCTTCATTAGAGTCTTTATTAGTCAGCTGAGAAAAATTCAAATCAAATTAATTAGGTGGGGGGAACATGATTCTTAATTGTTCTGTGGAGTTTTAACAACTCTCTAGTCCCTGCTGAAAAAGTAATGTGTTTCCTCACAGGAGAGCTGACCGCCTTACGTTTTGGTCTGCTGGAGACCCATTTAAATCTGATTCAGCTTTGAACTTTCTGTCTCCTTGGTTGGGCAAACACCAAGACTAGTGCCTGCTGAAGATCCAACTACCCAGAGGACTAACTGCACCTCCTTTGCTAGGGACCTTTGTGGGTACTGCTGTGAGAAGGAGGAATCTGTCCCTTCACAAGTTACTCATTTTACTTACTTTTATATTTTATTCTGGTTTTCAGATGTACCTCCAAACATCTTAAAAGCAGACTCTGTCTTGTGTTCAAGAAGAAAAGATGTAATGCAAAATCTGTGTAACTGATCACTTCTATTTGCAAAGTACTTAACGGTGTTAATCAGCCAGTCCTGCTCCGTGCCACTCAGCAGGATGGCTAGCACCATTGCCACACGCGGAATTTGGAGAGGGTGCTGGGGAAACAATTTCTGCTAGTCTTTAAGCCACTCCTAATTTTCAGTCTCACTGCTCAGACAGCTCTAACAAACTCTGACAGAGTCTACTTAACTGTGCAATTCCTCCATTCTGAAAATGGAGGGTTGGTCCTGCAAATAAGATATCTCCAATTACTCATTACATGTGTTGACTCTGTTCACACTCCTCTGTTGACGGTGATACAGACTGCCCCATCACTGTTTGAAGTTCACCAAGAGTTAACAAACCAGGCACTAAATATCAAACTACACTGGAAAAGGTTTCAAGCCAAAATGCTAAACTTACTGCAGCAAGGCTGGTGGTGCACAAACCTGACTGCAGAACTTTCACTATTGGAAATCAGCGTAGAGGAGGCCTGGTCTGTAGCTACAGTGTTAACCTGCTATCAATTTCTCTTAATAAACATAAGATCCTGCCATAATTTTCTTTCCACATGTTGGCATTTCAAACGTGTTGATTACAAAGGTCAGCTATGTTTGGGGAAAAATAGTTTACTTGATTTTATTATTGCAGAAAAATAGAATATACAATGGCACTTTTGTCTGAGGGGATGAAAAACAAAATTACTGGTTGCATGCAGCTGAATTAAGCACTTAAAGTTCAGTCTCTACAGAATGCTGACAGTATAAGCTTACATCAATACAGAAACAATTTACACTGGCTCAGAGCACTGGCTCTGGCTATTAACTAGTAATTATACGAAGTTTGCTGTTAAATCGTTTTAACTGTTTCCAAGGTGTAACTGGATTATGGCAAGATGTTAACACTCTCAAAATGGGAACTCGCATCACTGTCCTGAGCATTTAACATGCTTTACAGTCTAAGCTTTGACTCATCACAGCTGTTCTCTCAATTTAATCTTCTACTCCACTGACCTACTGCTCTTTTGCAAACTGCCATCCGTTTGAGAGCCTCTATGCACTCAAAGTTATTCATCACGGTGAAGGGGGAAGAGGCTTCTCCTGGGCAAGAGGCTGCAGCCCACACTAGCTACTACATAATCCCATAGTGGCCCTGAAATAGCACAGGAATTGGTAATGGTTTTTTTGACATTTTCACAAGCTGAAGGGAATGGTAACTAAACCCTGGACTTTGTCTCCAGACTGGAATTGCTTCCCTTCCAGAAAACAAAGCCTACGGCTTGAATTTGGCCCACTGTAGTAAAGAAATGTTTTTCCTCAGTAAGTAAATAAAGTTCCCAAAAAATAATGTAAAGACACAAACATTGCAAACATATTTACACTCGAAAGTAAAGTTTGAAACACCTCTACTTTGTAATTTGTATTCTGCATTTCCTCTGCAATGGCTGCTGACACTGTTGAAACTAATCTTCTCTGCCATGGAAGAACCAGTTCCATCTTCACATAGTACCCATGTGGTGATGGAAAATGGCAAAACTTATGCCAAAGACAGGCAAAAGCGGAGCGACCTGTTGTTAATTAACTTGGACCAGCAAGACAAAGAAGAGGAGAACTAATTGGCTATCACAGAATATGTTCTCTGTCCCCTGTGTCTGGGTTTAACGGAAATACATTTTCACACTAATCAGTTTTCAATATTCAGGGTATCAGAGAGTAGCTGATAAGTTTGTTTTAATAATATACAAATCAATGTGTACCAAAGACTCACCTGAGCATACTACAGCATGTTCACACTATCATCTCCTCTAATTAATGCCTCATACTGTGGACTTCATCTCCCTCGGCTTTCCACAATACTCTGACCCAAAAAGCAGCCAACACTTTATCAACAGAACACATTCAAAAGTAGAGAAGCTTCTTAATTTCTATACTTGCTATTATCTGCATAGCTATATGTTTGGCTTGCTCACATATAAAGCAAAAGCTGATAAGAATAAACAACCTCAGCACTTTATGTACTTCAGGTCCTTCATCCACATTTTCCTTCAGTTGATGTCTTAACATTTGCCACTGCTGCTCACAGCTTTTTGACAGCTTATTAAGACCAGCTTTAAACAGATAGCAGTAGCATGAAGCAGATTGATTATGTGAATATGGCTGAATTAGGCATTACAAAATTTCATCTGCACAGCTGGTTTTTTAAGCTACATGAAAAGCATCGGTCTTCTGTTTGCTGTAAAGGGAAAAGAGCTATAGCCCCGTTTGTTTTTATCACCCTGGTTTCTTGCCAAACATATTATTTGAAGATGGTGTTGAAAAGATATCACAAGGTGAGCTCTCACAACACAGCTAATATTGTCCTCATAATTTTAAGAAATGGTTCTTTAGATGTGGGAAACATTATTTGTGAGGACAAATACATTACTCCGTTGGATAACTCAACTTAGATTTTCCCTGTACCATTGTGCTGGTTTTGGCTGGGGTAGGGTTAATTTTCTTCATAGTAGCTAGTATAGGGTATGTTTTAGATTTATACTAGAAATAAAGAGTGTTGATAGTACAGAGATATTTTAGTTATTGCAGAGCTGAGCGATGCTTATACGCAGTCAAGGACTTTTCTTCTCCTCAGCCCACCATCAAGCAGGCTGGGAGTGCACAAGGGAGGGGCCACATTGGCAAACAGTGATAGGACAATGGGCAATGGAATCAAGCTGGAACACAAGAGGTTCCACTTAAGTTTGAGAAGAAACAACTTCTCAGTGGAGGTGACAGAACACTGGCCCAGGCTGCCCAGAGAGGTTGTGGAGTCTCCTTCTCTGGAGACATTCAAAACCCGCCTGGACGCCTTCCTGTGTAACATCATCTAGGTATTCCTGCTCTGGCGGGGGGATTGGACCAGATGATCTTTTGAGGTCCCTTCCAACCCCTAGCATGCTGTGATACTGTGACACAGCTAAGAGCGCTGACCCCCAGTGACCAAAGGCAGCTCTTCCCAGAGAACAGTGTGTCAGCCAGGTCAGTTCACTCCCCACTCTGTATCTCCATGCATCCAAAACAAGAGAAGCATATCTCTTCCATGGAAAACACTGTAACCACAGCACTCTATTTTTAAGGAAAGGCAGTTCCAAGGTATATAACAGTATTTCACCCTCACCTGCCACCTGCTGCAGACTTCAGAATAAACTTCCTGAGAGATTTGTGCACATATGTGACTTCAATCCTTCAAAATAACAAACTCCTCTCTCAGGTGGAGATGTTTCTGGTGGTGACATCTTTTCCGCATTAAGCCAGACAGAACCAATAGATTCACTTTCTACTACAAATAAATGCTCTAGTTATTACAATTGTATACGACCATTTCAGATTTTATTGTCTGGGAAATATGCATTTCCCTCAAGTGTTGTATATGTGTCCACGAGTCCATGTGCTATAATGCTAATAGCTCTGAGAAAGCACTTTTGTTACCATGCAAATAGTATCAGTATGGGTTAGCACCTTCCACAAGCGTTCACACACATGCATACAGTATAAGCATCCATAGCTATATGGAAGGTAAAATCAGAGGGAAAAACCTCGCTATGAAAATCCACATCTAAATCCACCTCCTCTGCCTTCTGTGAAGCAATGACAGTCATATCTACAGCTTCCGGTTTGGCTTATTATAGAAACATAGAGTATTTGCAAAATATCAATCTAGATTCAGCCGCTGCACAAGAGAGGAGAGGAAAAAGAAAACGAAGTTCAGACCTGGGATTTCAGTCAGGCCAGAGTGGTATTTAATTCATGCCTAGGACAGTCAGCACAGCCCACCTTCCTTGCATATTAGCCATCTCTCACAGCTATTCCCATTTTGCTTTCTTTGTTTGGTGTTTTGGTTTTGTTGAGTTTTGTGTTTACTTGCTTGCTTGCTTTAGGGGAAAGAGGGTGTGCTGGTAGAGAAGCCAGGCAGGCAGAGAACAATCACAGTCCTGCAGTCTCATTTCTGAGCTTGTTCCCAAGTAACCTGGTTTCCCTTCACTTACGGCTAGTGCTGACATTACGCTTCTCGTAAAGAACTAGACTTCTGATGCTCTGCCCAGCTTGCATCAGTAATGGGCAACACAGTTGCAGAACATACCTCATGTTTTTAAACAAGCATTCCTAGCAGGTAAGAGCATGTCTGCCCTGTCGTGCCATGCAAAGACTCACCAGAGAGCTCTGAGGAAGTGAACTCAGACTCCAGAGATGTGTTGCTTCCAAACCTTCTCCTTTGCTTAATAAAATTTTTACCTCTTTTTCTGTCTCGGGTGACAACACAAGATTAAAACTACTGTGCCACTAAAACAAAACAGTGATCGGCACTTTGTTTTAAGACATGCGCTTTAACTCTATTGACTCAGCAGTGGTCAATGCTCAGTGGCACAACTCACAGTAATTACTGCTGAACGTTTAAGTTCACATTCACGTACAGTCAGCTTCACAAGAGGCCAAAATCTGATTATAGTTACCTATAAAACAACCCATACTTCTGTGTCATAATCTAATCATTGACTAAGAACTCAAAAAAAAAAAAAAATCAACAGGAGCTCTGATCTGTCTCTAGGTCTCAAAGTAAAAAAAAAAAAATAAAAACCAACAAACCACAATGCATTTCCCATCTTGTTTTAATGAAGGTACTTGTAAAGTCAGCTTCATTGTTCATATCAAAGCCCATCTAATCCAACAGGCCCATAACTGGTTTAGCTATCTGACCCTGAAGGGACCATGGATCAAGAGAGCAAAGGAGTTACAGATCAGAACTGTGATTGGTAGGGCTACATAGAAGAGACACTGAAAGAATAAAGCAAAACAGTCTCCAGATAGACTACAAATTAGCCTCTTCTTAACCATTTAAAACAGTTGGGTTAGGTTTTTTTTTACAGTCAACCATTTCTGCAGATAAATATCATTGTATTCAGGAGACAGACTAACAAGACCTACTTGCCAGCATCTGCAGCCATTTATTTCCTGAGTGCCATATTCAAGCATAATGAATATAATTAAAAGCCCTTCCACAAATCCCTGTGCAACTACCAGCCAATCTGCAAGGCAGAGGAAGGCAAAGCGAGACAAAGCCACTGTGTCACTTATACTCAGTTTATAAAAAATGAAGCCACATCTGATGCCAAAAAACATTCCTACCTTTTTAGTCAAGTCCTCAGGACAGACAAGCCCCAGCAGACATCTGTCAGCCCAAACTTAGCAGTCAGAAAAAGGCTTCCAACTATTTCATTACAAAATGAAAGTAGTGTTGAGGGCACAGATTTCATATGAGAAGATAGACCCTTTGTCACTTCCAGGTTTGACGGCCTAGCATCTGTGCATTTGGGCAGGTTTTCTCAGGTGACAGAAACTATTCACACAGGCTAAAGGCAAACATGAAGGACAGAGTCAGGCAAGCAAATACCATTGAGGAGTTCAAAAATCAGAGGTTCCTGACCCCCCATCCACGAGAAAGCCAAGACACGAGAAAAACTCCAGTAATCAGAAGCAAGCTCTACTGGGCAGAAGCCAGCAGGTGAAGTCACAGGGCTCTCCCCTGGCTGGTGTACCAAGTGCTGCAGCACTGAACTTCAGATTAAGCTGCATGTTGTGGAATGAATCGTACTACCTTAACATCTGGATATGAAGATGTTACAAACTAGATCTGATTATACATCCATTTTAACCCAAATCTATGCCTGAGGCAGTCTCCTAAGAATATTCATGGGTGTTTTCCCCTGCAGATCCACCCAGCAGGATGAATGAAGCACATGCAGCAGAGTCTCCAGACTGACAGTTTCATTCTCCTCACTTATATCAGGGCACGCCAGAGTGAATCATTTCACAGAAGGCAGAGAAATTCATTGGGGTAAAGTCAGAACAAGAGAAAAATCAAGCCAGGCAACCTAACAGGCAGAAGTGTGAACCAGCACATTGATAGGGCTCTTCAGCCCCATGCCAGTGTGTGGTAAGCTCAAACGTGGCCACAGGCATTCTTCTGTAAACAGATGGAGGAAGAGCATCAATCTTAATGCTGACAGATACTTTATACCCCACTCAGTCATGATAAGAGGCCGCCCCAGCTGGCAAGAAGAATTGACTGCCTCCTCCTGCCCAAGCATCCAGCTCCCTGCCCTCACATAAATGCAGGCACTAGCTCACCTCCCCCCCCCAAAAAAAAAAAAAAAAAAGCCAACAGGGCAGCAATAGATTCCTACAGTGTCACAAAACACTACATGTAGCATCCCACGCTTGAAGCAATTCCTGTCCTTTGCCCCATATCTGTAACTGCCTAAGTAATACCTGAGACATTTGGGGAGGGAAGGCAGAACATTAACAAGCCCACGACAAAAACATACAAACAAACAAACAAAAAAGAACCAAAAAACCAAACCCAAACCAGAAAAACCCTGCTGGTATTTTGTGTCTACTGTGTCAAGATGCAAATTCAATTACACAGAATTAACATGACACGGGTGAGTGCTCTGGTGCTTTGGATGTCCCAGGAGAGGTACAGAAAACATAGCCTCTATATGTAATGTGCAATCTTTGTCCGGACCTCAGGCGCCTCTGAGCTGCAGTACATGCTCCAGACACACACACCTGTGTGAGCTGTTCCTGGCACAGCCAGGGCCACGGCTGCAACCTACCGTAAAGTGACACCACAGGGCATTAGGCAACAACAGGTATGTAAACACCTCTACGCTAATTTCGATGCCCTGGAAGCTTTTTGTTTGTTGTGTTTGTTTTATAGAGGAACAGTCCATTAGCTGCTCACTCAGTCAAGCAGTGACCCTGGTTTCTTTGCAGCTCTTCTTGAGAAGGAACTCACCAAGAGAGGAGATGGTTCGGTTCTGCTAACTGGATGATGCATAATGGGTTACCCAGATTAGCTTCATCCTTATTCTGTGCCGCAATGCTGCATTTTACTGTAACAAAATGGTTGGACTCGATGATCCCAAGGGTCTTTTTCAATCTGAATTGTTCTATGATTCTAAAATGCTCGCAAAGACAGGCACGTTTGAGTCATGAAGATGTGACCTTGACCTTGCTAAAGGTCTGAGCCCTCCAGACTTCAGCAAGTGCTCAGCGTCTTGGAAAGTGGGGACTTGGTGCCCATCAGATTCAGACTCTAAAGACATAAACCTCAGAAATAATTGCAAGTAAAAACTTCCTGTCAGGTCTCAAACCTGCAGCTAATTAAATCCCTTCCTCTTTTGCCTTTGATTATTACCCCTCAGTAAAATTGATGTCTCCTGGTTCTTGTGGAATATTTTAACTGACAATATTAAAATCACAAAATTTGCTCACTTAGGGCTTTTGCAGTCATTTACTTGGAGGAAAATTTTAGAATACTGTTATAATCTTCTGATAATTGTAATACATACTTTCCAAGCAGGAACATTTCAGGCATTCAAGAAACAGAAAAGCAAATACACTGTCAAAAATGTCAGTAAGTTGAGCTGATTCTTTTTTTCCTTAGAAACGTGACCAGAAAGTACAAAAGCAAGATAGCTAAATCGATAAGAATCCCAAACCCTATCTGCTAAATACTATAAATTGGACACTTACTTGGGCTTCAAAGATAAAAATGAGGGTTTAGACAAGGCAGATTAACTTTGCAAACTAAAATCTTTCCTTTACATAAAATAAATTATTTGATAAAAGATTAGAGTTGTTTACCAAGAAGCAAGCACTTGCCTTCAGCGTTTTCTCCTACCTAGTGCTGCGGCAGCAGTGCAGAACCAGCACGGCCGACCGGCACCGCGATGATGCCATCTACGCGGCCCAGCCACGCCATCGGCTGGGCATTTTTATCATGCCCAAATTGCTGTGCTGGGGCTGCAAGGTCCCTGCTCTGACCTCATCATGGTTCTAGCTCTGCTAGCACCAGAGTTACACCAGGAATGCAACTGCTTTCTTTTTAGGAAGACCTCTGTCTTTTCCTTTTTATTATAAAATGCAGATGGGCTGCCACACACACAATGATGGTATTTTTCAACAGCAATGCCTCTTTTTGAGTATCATTATTCTGTCTCTGGAGACTGTGACTTCACCTCACTGCTTCTTTTAATCCAGGCAGCACTTGACTGCTGAAAAAAAAAAAAAAAAAAAATCAATGGCTGAAAGTCAATATTAGTTCATAAATATCTGCTGGGGAAAGGGGCAAGATGCAGTATTGCCAGATCCCACTGTTTCAAAGGGCTTGGCAATCTCTGCAATGTTCCAAATCCAGGAACCTTGTGACTGAGTCACACTTTTAAAAAAAACAAAAGTAAATTTTTAACTATAGCAAGATGCTTGCAAACAGAGCTTAATCTCAAACACTATTTAGAAAATAACAAGTGCTTATAAGGATTGAGTGCTTAGGAAAGCTTCATTTGAGGTCTTTTATTGTTGAAACTGGCAGTTATGAAACTACTTTTTTTCTGGCTGTGAACCTCATTATAAAGAGCAGATAATGGGTGACTTTCGCTTGTTTTGTTCTACAAGCTTCTCTTTTGGCTGGAGAAACAGCTCAGTGCTATTCTCGTTCCACTTTTTATTATGTTTTACCTTACATTTTCTTTGTATTATTGTCCATCCATTTTACCAGAACTAGACAGAGGTAGTCCCATATCTGCATATAAGTGTCAAACTCTGCACACGAGGGAAAAAATTATCTCTAGGCAGAGATGCTCCATAACAGCCCAGCATGAATAATTCTCCATGATAGGCAGATATTTTAAGATCATACTTAAGACCTTGCCTACATTCTGCAGATTTACAAAATCCTTAGGGCAAGTTCAGAAGGAGGAAGATTATGCCTGGATCCCCCAAAGGGAATAAACTTGTGGAGACAGAATAATTTATTCACATCTCTTCCTCAATCCCAATCATTAACAGTTTGCCAAAATCACAAATTCCAGGGAGCTGCTGCCAAGTTGCTCTTTCTTGGGAGTGATTTTCATGGTGGCTGTGGGACAGGCAGCCCTCCTTCCCTGGCGGCAGCCAGCCCAGCTGCTTGGAGAGAATGAGATACATAACAGGCGTAAGTAGGGTGCCACAGACTGCTCTTCAACTAGGGAGCTGCAAGAGCAGATCTGTAAGACAGGCTCTCTCCCTGGGCTTTCTCCGGCTCTGTACCACCACCTCTGCAGGACACAGCTGTCGCCTGTCAGCTGTGACATTAGCACGACGACGTGCCTGCTTGCAGCGCGCCACACTCTCGGACTGCTCCAGCACGATAGGAGCCTTTCTCTTCCCAAGAAGGCTGGAGCACCATGTTCAGTGCCAGCCTCTGGTTCCTGCATGAGCTGTTCTCCAACTCACTGGAGCATGTTAGAGCATCAAACAGCTTCTCCCTGCTCCAGCAACTCTACGTATCTGCTCCAACTCCCGGCTATTCTTCCCAAAATTGCTTTCATTCAACTGAGCCACATGACAATATCAAATCCCCCAGAAACAAGGTGTGGACTCATCTGCAACACCACCTCTTTAGGGAAGCATGACTCCAGTCACAGGTCTCTGGGAAGAATAGACACTGGCAATGCTAAGAGCTTTTGTGCTTGAGCTGCGCTGGAGACCTGGGCAGAAGTGAGCATGGGCTGTAAGACCTAACTTGAGCACTTACAAAGTTTGCAGCGGTTAATTTGGCTGAATATTTCGGGGGCCTCTCATAGATGGCATGTTGTAAACAGCATTCACAAGTGATGCAGTACCCCCAAAGGCGAGGGCGAGACTAGCAGCAGGATACAGCTTCCCAGCAATGTCACAGACTGCCTGGGTTGTTGCATGTCACAACACACTTTGCAGCTACCCAGCTAAAATGTCACGCCACGGGAGCCTGACATTAAATGATTTCACAAAGCAACACGCTCAAACATCTTGTTCCATAACTCACACCAATGCTGCAGTAACTTCCTCACAGAGAAAAGTCTATGAAAGTCCCTGACTGGAAACGAGAGTATGCCAGGTAGAAATATACCCACCAGTCTTTTCTAATTATTTCTTCAGTCTGTCCGCTGCATGAGGTGCTTTCTGAAGCCCAAGATAAAAACTCATGCTAAAGAAGTGAAGCCATAACTTTAACATATACAACCTCTGGATTTCTCTACCATAAAAAAGCCTAAATATTCACATTAACTATTTAATCTGGTTTTGTGTTTTGATGGCAGGCTCTAAATCAGGAGACTACTCGGGTGCAAAAGCCTCCAAGACCTCTTCTTACACAGTGAAAAAAATCACTATTTGAGTGGTTAGATTTGTTGGAAGTTGGCCAAGAGGACAAAAGCTTTTGCTGGAAACTTAGGGTAGAGAATACAAAAAAGCATGATGAGAAAACTTATGAAAGGCGTGTCACTGTGCTGAAGTGATCACCTATTGATAAATTAACTACGTAACTTGGAACGTCAATCTTGTGATCCACATAGCATCATGGACAAGCTGTTCCTGTCAGAACATGTCAAATAGCATGTACAGTTCCCGTACAGAACGTGTCAAATAGCCGAAGACTTATTTTTTTGTGATTTAGCATAAAGGAGGCTTGGCTCTGGAGAATTAGATGCAGTTCATGATACATACATCAAGCTTATGTCTAATATGCTTAGAAAACCTTCTCAAAATTTAAAAAGAAAAAATCCTGTGCCACGTGTATATTTTTCTGCTGCTTTTTCTCTGTGTTAATGGATAGGGACTGACTTTGTGGAATTGGTGCAGCAAGCTGAGAATGATGTATGAAGTGAGAAATTCTGCCCAATGCACAGAGAATATGGATGTGCTATGTTACTTGCTGCGTGTTGCACAGCACAATATTCATCTCAGCCAGAGCAGCAGTCAGTAAAGCCTTCTAAGCCCAGAGTGTTGTGCACACCTGATGCAAAAGCTGACTAAAGCTGATGGCTAACTCCCCACAGTGTCCCCTGACAGCAAAAGGTGAAGGTGGACAAATGCACAGGTAAAGAGCAAGGCAGAGAGAAGGCAGAGGGGTGAAGAAGAGGAGAATCAAAAAACAAAAGCAAGGGTGTAAGTTCTCTGCAAGGATCAAGCCTCATCATTACAGAGACAGTATGTGTGGAGATGCACAGGAGGGATTAAGCTCCAGCGGTGCACAGCTGTCTGCATGGAGAGCATGGGAACGGAGATTTGAGCAGCAGCACTGACAAGGCAGGAAGGGTGCATCTGTGGCAGGGCAATCAAGCCACACCACTCCAAAGAGCACGTATTAACATTCATAGTGGCTTTATAATATATCTGTTTCCAGGATTATGCTTCTACCTTTCCTTCCTAAACCACTAAGCTGCTACTTGCTGCCCTTAGATGCTGACCAAACATTTGACAGCATGCATGAAAGACTAGGAAAGGCAGGGGGAGAATGACGGCTCCATCCCATACTTCGGAACAATTAATACATTTTCTCAAAGATCCTACTTATGCAGGCACCCAGAAAAGAAACAAACACAACCACGAAACACCGAGGTCGCGGGTTCGATTCCCGCTCAGTCCCCATGCGTTGCCTGGTCTAGTCGAGAGGTGGCATCCCTGCCAAAAACAGGGAGGTTGGACTAGATGATCTCTAAGGTCCCTTCCAACCTAGGACGTTCTATGATTCTATGAATCAACCACCTTTGTGAGAATAACTGTCACTTCCAAACAAGCCTCCTTCTCCACACCGCATTTCTCTTTTCTGCCACAAGAGCACAGGCCACTGAGAGCTCAAGAATTACTAGATGTTCTAATGTAAACTTCATATGAATACACCTCTAAATACATTTAACCACACATTTATTCCTCTTTTTAAGGAAGGGAACATATCCAAAGTTTTCTACACACTCTATGTTCCATCCCTTTTCCCTGCAGTCCCACCAGGTGCAATCAAGATACTGTCTGAAAATTAATTCCATAAAGATTGGCTTTCAGTGAAGAAATAATTCTTTCTTTTTTAAAAAAAAAATAGCTTGAGGTATCATGTAAAGGAATAGTTTAACATTTTCATGAGAAAAGGAAAAGAAGGATCTGAAGACAGACAAAAAAAAAATCTCTGATCCAACAGCAGAATTGAAGCTAGAGGTTTAAAAATGTAAATCATGGCATAAAGCAATTACTTTTCCTTCAGTTCTCAAACCATTATATAAATTGTAAATAACCCCAATACTGAGGAAATAATTTCTTCACATGTGATTAGCTATTGTCTGAAGGGAATAGCAGAGTGTAAAGTACAAAATGACAGAAATCCACTGTTTTTCCACTGTAGAGTTTCAGATCAACACATTGGTTTTATCCTCTTGCCCCTCTAATTATTGTGCAGCGGCAGCGTGTGTCTTGAAGCAATGCCAGAGAAACGGTGCTTGCATTTCCATGGCAAGTGACACAATCCTCTGACATCTAACTACAACACACTTGGGGACCCATAACAGACAAAAAGATAATCAATTAAAAAAATATATATATAGGTAGTGTCAGTTCTTCATGCTGACAGCCTAAAACTAAAACCTGAAAAATCTAGATTAATTACACAGAATCTACACATAGATATGAGTAGTTAAAGAGGACATAGCCTCATCTTGTTTTTATGTAAGTTACCACCACCCAGTCGCTAGCACCAGTGATAGCTGGAGCCATAAATTTTTAAACAGAAGTTCCGCATTTTGCAATCTTCTCATTTACCTTGCAGGGCTCAGAGGAAGGATAATTCAGCAGGTTACAGCAAACTGCCCTACATCTTAAATGAAAACCATGCAAACATCTATTTAATTACCAACACATATTGTTGCCTCTGCTCATCTAACTTCCCCCAGCCTACTACCAGCTTTGACAGGTTTTCCTAACAATAGAATACAATAAATGAATTTAAGTCCTGTAGGACTCTAAGCTGCAATGTAGGAAAGCCATGGAAGATAAATGATGTCTTCACTAATTTTATGATTTAGCATTCCTCCAACTTTGCTCATCTTGTGATGTGGGAGAACTCATTTTTCTATTTGGCAGATAGCTATGTCAACCCTGTTAATAGGTACCATTACCATCGCATAAATATGTTTGTGAAAATAAGAGTGGTTTCACTTCGACGCTGACCTCAGCACTTCAGTTTTATTAAAAGCACAAGATCTGTCAGTAACAAAAATTGATGCACTTATCCAGAGATTCTGCTTGTCTGCCACTAGCATTTTATTCATTTTTCTTCCCCAAAAGTTCATCTTTAAGCAAGTGCAGATCCATGGTTTAAATTACTGTCTTGACACATCATCTGTTGCTTTAGGAGATAAAGGATCAATGTTAAACATCACTGCAGGCACTGTAGTGATCTGAATTCAACACGGACTGTGTAAACATAAATGGACATAAAACTTGCTATTTGAAAAATGTCGTCAGCAAACATTTAGGTTAAGAACAATCTTATTGACTAACTCTGTTTAATACTAATAAGATGCTTTCAGATGTCAGGACTCAACAACTGAATTTTAGGGGGAAACTTTCAAACCTCAACTGCTTGGTCTGAAATTGAGGATTTCTAGTATTGGGTGGGAGTAGGTTTATGCCAGTGGTTAGCAGATACTGAAGTTCTGTCCACTCTGTCTAGACGGGTTTCAGGAAAAGTACAGGAGAACACAATTCAGTACTGCCTGATTTTAAAACTTCATCTTCCAGTGCTGTTACAGCACCTGGACACAGTCAGCTCACAGGTCTCTCACTGGGAGAATAACTTCGTACTAATCCTTGCAGAGCCTTAAAGCAGCCTTTGGACTATTTTAATCTCAATGAAAAAGTACTGATTCCCAAAGGGCTAACAGAAAAGATGAGGATAAAGAACGGAGTGCTGGTGATCCAGATTTCTTCCCTGACCTCACACTCAATAGTGGATGCACATGCTTCAAAAAAACTGTTGTCAGATGTTCTAATACCATGTTTTCTCATCTGGCTGCAGATTAAATTATATTCAGAGGAGTGGGAGCAGATCTTAAGGTAATGATAAAAAGCTGATTGCTTTCTAGATTTGCACTGCAAGTGCAGCAATAAATTTGGTTCTGAAGTATGCTGATATGAAGTATCTAAGTTTAATTATGTTATTTCTGAACAACTATGCTAACAACTTGTTTGCCTTTTGAAACCGATTTTAAAACCTTTCTAATCTACTTTGCTCAGAAGTTGGTGTGAGCTGTCTACCAACAAGAGAGAGACATAAAGAGACCAAAGAATGCAACAGGACAGTCAAAAGGCTCATATTCACCATCATCACTTGATGACATTCTCTAAAAATAAAGGAAGCAGCTAACCATTGAAATATTTTTTGTATACAAAGGTGTATTACATTCAAGGTATGTTAAATACACATGGAAGGCACTGCAGTAAGTGGGTGAATAACTGCTTTCTGCTAGATTCTGAGGGCCATACAAAGAATTTTGCCTCCCCAGTTGCTTCACGATCTATCCTGTTTCACCCTGTCATACACACCTGCTGTTCTGAAAATTGCATTTAAGATGGACTAAAACATGTTAACACTGATCTTAAACTAAGCTGTCCCTGGCCAAAACACCTTAGCAGAATTCTTCATTGGAAGAAGGGGAGTTGATGAGGAGACAGGGACAGAAGTTAGCACAGGCTGACCTTGGGGTTTTTGTTCAGATGGACGTTGGGAGGCACTTCACCGAAGGGTCTTGAGAGAGAGAGAGGACTGGGGGAAACTGCCGGCTGAAGGTACTCCCGGACTGCTGTCAGGAGAAACTGCTCTGCAGAGACAGAGCTCCCAGCATGGGGCAACGAAATAATGCCTTAAGTCATGCATTTGCACATGGGTATACATTTATACAGGCACCTAAAGGAAAACCAGGAGGTAAATTAGATGAAAATCACCCACAGTCTGTGCGACAATGAACTGCACAAGTCCTTTTAGCTTTCAAAACTTGGGATGTGTGAAGCCAATGGACAGGTTAGCTCTAGTTAGACAGGGACATCTCTACTTTAGCCCTCTGCACAGACCCATTGAGCATTGTGGATCAACAGCCAATGCCAAATGCCCAGCACAACAACTTCTCCTTGGGTGGAAAAGGCACCTTCTCACCTGCTCAGCTCCACAGGAGTTCAGTGTAGCAGGTTTGCCATTTCCAGTCCCTGTACCACTACTTAGGCTGGACTCAGTAGCACATCTGTTCTGTTTAATAGCTGCTCTTCTGTCATAAAAATCTTTTGCACAGCAGAGATCATGTTCAGCCTAGACCGACTTTTATGGCAACAACATCTTGCTGGATAAAAAGCCTTATTTTATCATGTATTATATGAAAAATAGTATTAACATCCACTGCAGAAACATGGGGCTGGCTGACACCTCCTATGTGAAGCTGATTCATGCTTGTGCTAAACATGGGTACGGTCCAGCTGACACAGTCAGCTAAGTTATGGCACTGCCAGTTTAATATTTTGCCATCTGCTAACTGAAAGCTCTGCTGCCTGCTGGGTCCCATAAAGACTTTTATTTATTACATTACACATGGCAACATCTGCCACAGGATTCAGCTCAGCTCGGCTTCCTAATTAAACAAACAAACATTACAACTCCAGTGCAGGATTGGGTCTAACTATTATTTATAAAATCTGAGATAGGTATTTAAAGGATATAGGTTGCCTGTTTCACATGAATAAATACCCCTCCTGTAGCTTGGGGCAGCAGAGGAGGTATTGTTAGAAGCTGCTTAAGACTCTCAAATACTTACAGCAACAAGAAGTTGCTGCATGTGTTACTGTTTTGCTCTTATTCTAAGTTACTCAATTTACACTAAATAGAAATATAAGATTTTTTTTTTTCCCCCAAGCCACTATTAGTTCCTCCCATGAGTACTGTCTGTCTATAAAAACAGAGGAGAATACAACGGTTTCCCCTCATGCTTGATTTCAGAAAACAAAGTGGCTCTGTACGAAGAGAGATAACCTGATCTGAGCAACATGGCCCTGTCCAGCCATCACAAAAGACACAGTGAAGGCACTGCCCAAAGACCATTTCAAACTTCATCATAATGAGAGAAATAACTAAAAAAACCCTATCCCTGGATGTGCACCGATGTCACATCTCCCATCTGTGCTAGTCACTTGCAGTTAAATCAGACTGGGAAAAAACCTGGCTGAAAACCAGATCTAATGAACTCTACAGGAATGTCATAAGTTCATGGGTTTTAAAATCATTCCAGGAAAAAAATAAAATTTTTCAACCCTTCTTTTGCCAATCTGTTTTCTTTTAACCCGTCTCTTAATTTAAATATTAAAGAAAGGATGTCTACAATTGCAAATATACCACATCCTCCCCACTCAAAAAAAAAAAATTATTTCCCAAGTTTAACTTTCAAAAATCAGAGACAAAATAGCAGAATCAGAGTTACATTTTCCATCTGAGGCAGAGGAGTGGAGGAAAGTGGGGGAGGAAAACCCCTTGTTGACTGTAATTCTGTAAAATACAAATAACTTCCTAAAACAGGTATGGTGGTTTCATTTTCAACCAACTCCAGCTGCTCCCAGCACCTGCATCACACCAAGGCAGCACTTTTACTCTCTTTAAAATTTGGCCTCATTCCTCCTTTAATCAAGAATCAGAAATCATTTAATTTGCACCACAATGAAAGATGTGTGATGGCAGCCAACATCCCTAGTCCTTTGGGGTAGAGGAAGTCATCCCAGCCAAGAAGAAAAATATTGTTGTATTTATGAAAGTAACATTGATTGCCTTGAAAAAGTAGTTTCGAAAAAATATTTAATACCCTGGAGATTTTTCATTTCCCCATTTGGTGTTGAGGGTGGTGGGCACTCTCCCCTACCTCTGCCAGGCCAGGGTGGGGGGAATCTACAGGCTTCCCCCAGCAGTGCAGCTCCCTGGCAGTGCTGATTCAAGACATGAGTTTCACTCTGACATGCCAAAATATGCACCTCTACAGCCATGTCATTGCCATAGAACTGAATCAATAACATAACACAGGCTGCCAAATCATCTCTTGGAAAGCTCCAGACACTGAGTTATTTGGGAGTGAGACTCCCTGACTACTTTAACTCTTTAAGCATTAGAAAAACTCCCTGTGTAAGTCTACAGAGCTTTACCATGCGACTCCTTTGCCACAACACAAATAAGATCATAGTAAACGATGTATCTTCTCCATGATCCACAGCACCTATGCATGGAACATTTCAAAAATCCTTCTATTTCTAAGGTGAAACATAAGCCTGAAAAAAATGGCAGCTCTGCATGTTCAGATTGAGCAAGATGTGCTACAGTATATGTTTTATGTTAACTGCTTTAATTTTGGAGTGTAACATTTGGATACTTACAGGCTCAAAGAAATTATGAATCTTTTTCTGTATCACTGGTACCTGCACAATGAATTATTCATGACAGAACCATCACAAACAGATAACCCCCCAACAATACATGACCTTTATTACTTTTCTTCTGTAGTTCAAATACTGAACAATACTTTTCTGAAGACCCTGTAGTTTAGCCTAAAAGGAAGTGGTGATAGAGACAGAAACCTAATTACTTGCACATAAAAAAGACGAACACATCTGCCAGGTGCTGTCAACACCAACAAAGACTGTGTTCAAATAGTTTTAAGTGGCAACTTCTAGCTAACAACTCCCATGTTCCCCAGGCTTACAGACCGACTGGATACCTTCTCAGGAGCATTTAAGTAGTGATGCTTTCCTACTTACCCTGTGCTATCTGGCCCTGACTTGTTCTGGCCTGAGCCCTCATGTTAAGGGAATTTCAGAAGTTCCCTCTGCTCAGATGCCTGCTTTCAGTGAGAGATCCTCCTGTCTCATTCCTCAAGCATTAAGCCATCCACTCCACGAGCCCTGTCAGGCAATAAGCCCCACACAACAACCATCAGGGCAAAGCTCCAAATTTGTACCATTAGTTTCTCTTATTAGCATGTGATTCTTAGGGAAGGGGAAGATAACAGAGCAGAGTCCTGATAATCCCCTTCTCCCTATCTCAGGCAGGAGCATTCATCCATCTGTTCACATCGGGGAGCTCAGTGCACCGAGCCACGTGAGCTGATACTGGAGGAATTTTGGGCAGGAAGCAGATGCCCGTAAGTTTGCTGTGTTGTTATATCTCATGCTTGGAGCCAGAGAGCCCTTTCTTCCAGCATTCCAGGGGTACAGGTTAGTCTTTGGACTAATATATCCTTATTCTTCCACCAGCAGAAGGGCTCCTTATATTCCATGGCTTCAGGACACAAAAGCACCCTGCACTTCAAGCTCAGTCACATCTTTCATTTTTCATGTCTACACATGAAAAATATAGACAAGCTCTCTGATAATTACATCCATGCAAAAAAAGCAGGTTAGCAATCAGTTCTCACTTATGAACATACTTCTCTTCTTGATGAAAAGCTATCTCAAGTACAGCTGGACAAAAGAAGATACCTTACAACATGACATTTCTCTCCATCAAGTATCATTATGCTCTTCAGTTTTCCAGTTTGAATATTACTAATGCCATACATTATTTTCTCTTGATCCAGCACCCTGTGTACCAGGTCCTAAAAATTCTGGACCTGGGAATAGAGGTGGTGCTTCTCATAGAACTGATGTTTCTTAACACCTTGTCACACATTGCAGATGAACCAGTAATTTCAAATACTTAAGGAGATGTTAAAGGCACTCTACAATTTGCATTATCAAGAATGCGACTAGTCCTCAGAAAGAGAGACCTAGGAAGAGCTTGTGACAGCTCATACCAGTGCTCACAGAGAGAGCCTCAACGAGGAGATGAAATTATCTTGAGGCCTTGCCAATCTGACATGCACTTTACCATGTGGAATTACTGCTTCTGGGTGACACAAGCTGTGCAGCAGTATTTGTCAAACTGACAGCTTTCCACTTTTCTGTAGTTGCTTTTTCTGCGCACGTTCTAGCAGTGGCTCCTGCAGTTGTTCAGTTTATCTGAACCCAATCCCAGCCCTTCATGCAAGAATCAAAAAAATTTCACCACTGATGCAACAAATCCTTCTTTATGACACATAATTCCTTGTGCTCCTGGGTCAGTTCCCAATTCAATCCTGAACATATCCCAGATGCTTTCTAACACTGTTAAAGGTAATATTTCATTTCTGTTCAGGATCATTGCTAGGAAGTGTCCCATTGACAAGATTATCCTCTATTTGTAAAAAGATTATTCCAAGGACAAGCACAATTGATCCTAATTGTCTCCTACACAAAACATGAGAGCTCAGGAGCTGGTCTAAGGGTACAAAACTGCCTTCCACAGCCTGAAATTTCAGCCTAGGTACTTTAAAGCCAGGGGATCCTGAAGATAGCACAACACGAAAAGAAAGAATTCAAAAGTAGAGTTTATTTTAATAAAGAGATTTAACTTCACCAAAATGCATCTATATTTGCCACCTCTATAATTTTTATCAGTACACAAGATAGATTGTGACCCACATTTTTTTGGAAACCTAAGCGTCTGCCTCTAGACTTTTTATTGTCTAACAGCATAACACTCAGGCCTCAAAATCCATTGTCTTTTTTGTGTAGGCTAAGAATACATTAGTACCATAATCACCTACCAGCACTCAACTATGTCACTAGCAGACTAATCCATCTGTACTATCTGTTATGCTATTAACTGACAGTGATACACTATATTGCAATATAATGTTTGGCCCAGATAAAGACTTACTGCTACTCTGATATTACATCAATTTCTCACCCTCTCTGCTAAGATTTTTAGCTGCAGCATGCACTCAGATCTATCCTGTACCACCCAGCGATCTGGAAGTGGCAGTGGAAAAGCTCAAGTCCACATACCCATTAACTTGTCAATAGAATATAGTATAATGCAGAGCTGTTCAGGTCCTGGTCCTTCTCCTAATAAAGCCCAATAGAACTTATCAAAACCAAAATTTGTTATGGATGGCAAAATGACCAACAATTAATGGGCATAACTGTCTGTCTTTTTTTTTTGCGGGGACTTTTGTGTAACTGTACAAAATCCCAGTCATTGTATAAAGATTTTTTTTCCATTTTTAATAGGTTCCTACTGGGTTTGAGGGACAACTACATTCAGTAGAACTCTTCCACAAAATCCCCTCAACTGTTGGTCTACTAGTCTCCTTTTAGTTCAAATGAGAGCATACAATCCTTAAACTCTTCTCTAATCCAAGGAGATCTAAATCTGTAGCATTCTGCAATTTTCATCTGATGTTTTCCTTGAAAGCACTGATCCACGTTTTTCTCACCAACATACAAATTAAGAGTGAAAACAAAAGAAATAATCCTATCAAAATTCATACAGAAAGTAATGGCTGGGACATTCATTTTTGAAGACATACAGAATATGACTCAAAAAAAAAAATGACAAGTGAAACTTCAGCTTAATTGAAGAGAAAATTGGAAAGAATATCAAAGTTCTCCCTGAACTGGCTGATTCAGTATGCATGGAAAAATCTAGATAAACACCGCATGATCTCCCTGGACTCTTTGAGACATAAACAATGCAATTAAATGGAAACATTTACTTCAGCTCTTGATGGTATTACCTGAGGGACAGCAGATGCCAGATAGTTCAGTGTTTATTAGAAGCAAGTAGCAAGTTTAGCAATTGGAACTGGCTCAACCCAGTCTCACATTTTTGTAATTTTATAACACCATATGGTCACTACAGATTTCTCTGTCTTCCAGTTTGAATTCAGCTGTTTCACAGAACATTTAAACTGAAGTTAAACATATTGAAGATATAATGATAAGCAACAACGATATTTTAGTGGGGGCAGTAAAATTACTAAGCAGTGCAGACTGCTATTTGAATGAGTTAATATTTGTTAATAAAATGCTTATTACCTTTGGTTATTGGGGTATGGTCAACCAGATGAGGTGTGCACTGATCCCCAGACTTCACAAGACCACAAGTCTGATGGGCTAAACTGAAGTATGATTCTGAGAGCACAATGAACCCCTGAATCATGGTGACACACCATGGCAGCTGAGAACACTGAAGATGGGCACATAGGTACATTATATTTTAAGTTTTGTAGAACTTAACAGCTTCCTGTGCTGCTTTCAGAAGTGGATGGCAGATTAATATTATGCGCCCAGTATCATTCACCTCGACAAAAAGTAATTAAATTTTGCTAAAGCTTGAAAGGGTGAAGAAAAGCCAGTACCAGGAGGGTGTCATCATTCTGCACGGGCACTTACATTAGCTCTGTACCCCACATTCTGCTTCACTATGCGAATTAACCCAGTTTTTCTGTGCCTCTGCTTTCCTCCACCATTCCCTCTCTCCAGAGCCATGACACTGCTAACTACAAGTCCCTCTGTTCCAGCAACAAAGAAGGGAAAAGCTGCAAAAGGGCTCTAACAGTCCTTCTACTCCGTAGCAATGCCAGAACAAAGCTGCTACAGATCTGCAGTCAACAACTCCAGCTAGGAGGCTGGTAAAAAACTACTGCACTCCTAGAGGAGCAGGACAGGAAGGGTATTCACATAATATCCTAAGCCACTGCTTCACAGGGTTGTAAAGCCCTCCAGGGACAGCCAAGGCAACTGAAATCACTCGACAATTAGGAATTTCACCAGCAATTCTGCCCTCACATCTTGTCATAAACACATCCTGTTGAAGTTCCCTTGACCACAGCTCCCTATAACTACACTGTGATTCTTGTTGATATTGAAATATTTTGAAATCAAAGTCACAAAAAATTACATGCTGTTGCTCATTTACAGCTTGTCCTACACTTAACTAAGGTAGCAAAAAAAGCCTCACGAGAAAGGCAAGAGCCATGGATGACCTAGCACCCCACAATAACGAGTACATAGAAACTGGCACAAAACGTCTTAGACCATTTCCTAGATCACTTTCAGGTTCTCAGAGTTCAGAGGTTTGTCACTGCTTATGCCAGAAGCAGCTACTACAGTCATTTCACTTCACTATATGGAGCAGAGCTCCTACAACAGCCTCTTTTTGGAACGCTTGAGTTCAGCTGTTGTTCATCTTAAAATACAGAGAAGATTTCCTAACCTTGCTGTCAGCCTGGGCCCTGCAATCCTCCTTGACTGTTAGGGGAATGAGTTGTGCAGAAGGGCTGTTGTTTCAAGATTTTTTTGCAACTGAAGTGTAATTGTGGGTCCTGATTGCTATTCAGCAGCTTATGTCTACCCCTTCTCTTATTTTTTAAGCAGATGTCAATACTGATTTTATGCACTAGATTTTGGCTTGGGTTTCTTTTGTTTCTGCTTGGAAACTTTTCCTTCTAACCTTTATCTCCCCATGTAAATACATACCTCTCTGCAGCAGGAAAACATATCAATTTATAATTACCTCGATCTTTTCAATTATTTAAAAATAAAAAAAAACTACGAGGGATTCAGAACTCAGTTTCTAGTTCCGGTAAATGGCCTCAGCCACAGAGTGATAGGAATCAGCCTGACCTCTACTGACAGCATTTACAGTCAGTTTTCCAGTTACCACTTCCAGTGACATTACCCACATGGTCATGCTTTAACAAATGTGTCTTCTCATAGTGGAGCCATGCTCCTGAAGCAAAACGTCAGTGCTGGTGATGGCAAGAGGGCAGGCAACTCAAGTCATGATCGACTGGCACATTAGGTGCCAATCAAATGCCACTGACTTCCCAGGGAATTGAGCACAACAAGAGTTCAAGTTAATGAAGCCCCACATTTACTGGATTATCAGCAAAATATATTTTTAAAAAATGCTCCACAGAAACGTCAGTATGACATGGCAATCTGTTTTCTTAACAATTTATTTAACCATGTAATTTATTGGTGATATCTACTGCAAGGCAAAGGACTCACAAGTTATTGCTCCTCCATGGCAAAGAGCAAAAATATATAAATCCTATAAAATAGAAAAACCCAAGAGAGTATTTAAAACCTGCTCTTATTTTAGCTCCACAGATTTAAATGAGTTCAAGCCTGACTCTATGGCAATGCAATGGGTCCAGGCCTCATTAATTTTTAATCAACCTTTATCCACCATAGCTTTTGAAACGAACTGTTACTAACGACTAGTCATATGTCAGTCTAATGAATGGGATGCAGACTTCCATTAAAATAATGAAATTAGCTTGTTTGGACTTTTGTTCCGGTTCCATGGCACACAGCCCCAGGTAATTACAGTTAGCACTACTTGCCCATATTAAAGTCTGTTATTTACTTAAGGTCTTTAGTCAGGACATCCCAATTTAGCTCATGTCAGCAGTTTTTTATGAGTCTAGAAGTACTTGTCTCATTAACAAAGAGATAAATACACACAGGCAGTGCAAAGTGCTAAAACATCAATTATGTTCACATGGACAGGCAAAACAAGAAACATTGTGAAAAAACAAAATAAGCACAGAATCCCTAGCCACAAAAACATACCTCAGTGTTTCCCTGTGGCAGCAGCAATCACTTTTGGGAAACAGAACAAGGCTCAAAAGGCAGATTTGCTAAGTATAATTGTGTCCTTTAAGATCCTGAGTATTGGCTAAAATAAGGCAAGCTAAATTTTCAGGTATTTTTGTGCTTTAGAATGCCCAAGTCAGGACACACTGTGATCTTACTTTTAAAAATTTATCTGTCTGGCATCCCTACGTCCAAAGAATGAAGGTACTTTCAGCCTAGCCTGCAATGAGAAGCCCTTAATATTACTACAAATATGATGTAACAACCGTAATGTTGTGAATGAATCATACTGAAGACTTCACAGCAGTTTCTTCCAAAGTTAGTTCTGCAAGGCCCTACCTCCCAGCTAAGCAGTTACTATGCACCATAAATCTTGCTGCTAACAGAGTATTCTCTAAATAGCAGCCTCTATTTTATAAGACTAAAAAAAAATCTGCAATAAACAACCTCAAGCACCAAAGCAAATTTGTTAAAGGAACAATGACTTAACAGCAATTGCTAAAGCTCCCTGGCAAATGAATACCAGTCTCCATCAACTCAGAGAATGCATTGTATTCATTTTTATAGTTTCAATGTCTATCAGGTTCTCAGGAAATTATCTTGATCTGTACTGATGCTTAAAATAAAAACCTGTAGAACAACTCTTCAGGGAGCTCTTCAGGAGTTTGTTCCCTCACAGCCTGCGTGCCCCAGAAGCAAGGCAGGAATCACCAAACCCTCTGCAAATACAGGGCCTACTCTGCACATGGGTTAAAAAGTTTCCCACTGCCAGAGGTCAGAGACAAGGCTAGGAAGAGCCATGTCTTCATTTTCCTGGCATGGCAGGAGAAGTCATTAACTGTTCCTGCCAGTCTCAATACATTTTGCCTGAAGTAGAACAGCAGATAAACTAGGAATTTCGGAACAGAAGATATCTTTCCCAAACACCGATGTGACCCAAATAAAAGTTTTCCCAACACTTTTTTCCCCCAGAAGTATACAAAATACTGATATGGATCCTCTTCCCAGTACCAGGTTCAACTTGCCCTAATGAAAGACCAGGGAAGATGGGTGACACCCAGTTGGGGTAACAATTGGGCAAAGCAGGGACACTAATTTGTCTCTCCTTGTCCTGACTGACAGGCCTTCACTTCTTCTTTCCCACATCTCTCGAGAAATATCCAGAAGATCTTTTAGGTCATTGCTGGTTACAGCTGTAACTGATGCCACAATATTTCAGAAGTGACTAGAGAAGCAGAGGGCAAGTGCTGTGTCCAGTTATAGCTATGTCTCAGAGCCGATATCCAAAGCTGGATTCTCCCAACTTGAAGTCCGACACTTCAGACCAACAAGCGCAAACGTCAGCATTAAAACCTATAACATATCCACAATTTAAGGGACACTGTGTTTACACAAGACTTGATGACTACTTGACTAACATAAGTCACTGTTGATTAAAGTATTTTATTTTTTTTCCAGACTACATAAGAATTAAAAGAAGATTTGAGGAAAGATGGAACAACAGGTATATTATGTTAGGTCTGCTTTGCTCTCTTGTTACCTTTCCTCTGAAAAATAAAAAAGCACCAAGTTTACCAGATACTCCTTCCAGGACAGCCAGTCGCAAAAACCAAAGCTCACATTACTGTTTTATACACACACAAAAGCCAGAAGACACATTGATCTCAGCTAAGTTGATTTAGGTCAGTCTGCATTCTTTCTCCTTTTATATTACATTAGGCCCTGATCTGTCTTTCAAATTAACTTTGGCAATTAACTGAGGGAGCTAACTCAGGAACTTAATTGCACTCTGTTATTCACATATTCAACACAAACCATTGCATTAGCATACTAGGTAACTCAGGTATAATAGTTCAACGTTTCATGGTTTCATCCAGTGCTTAGAGCTCAACAGTTCCTACCAGAAATAAATCCAATTGACTTTCCCATATTAATGCAAGAAAAAGTGCAGCACAGCAAAGAACCAAGTTCAGACGCCCATTGGCCTACACCATCACTTCTAACAGAACATTTCTTCCCTTTTCAGCACAGTCCGTAACAGAAAGTCAAACAAGTGATTCCTGGTCAGGTCCTGCACCATGCTGCGTCAGACAGAGCACTCCCGTGGCTGAGCTCTACCTGATGCTCCAGGGAGGATTTAGAAACAGATAACCAGGTCTATAAGAGGTCATTCCCAGCTCTCATTAAGTAAAAATGAGCTTGAACTCTGGAGCGTGAGTTGGGGGGTGAGGGGTGTTGGTCATTTTTTGTATGTTTGTTTTCCCCTAAGACTTTGGTAGATTAAATAGTCCTGTTACTTATGTGGATTTCCAGTCCCACTCAAATTTCGGATTCCATTTAACTCTCACAGCAATGAGTCCTGCAGTGTGGGGGAGAATGAATTCCTTTTACCACATCAGAATTTTCTGAACAACTGGAAACAGCTATTCACGTAATATTAAAATGTAAAAAGGAGAAACAAATGTTTCAATTTAAAAAAACCCAAACAAACAAAAATCCCCAAGCCTGAATCAATTATCAATTACTTTATCAAACACCATAAAGGAATTAGCTTTTTTAATGTCCCTTTATGTTTGCCTTCTTCCCCAAACCTTCCCCAGTTCTACAACAAACTCGGAGAAAGGGAAATTACTGCGGCTCACTGTGCCCCAGAGTGGGCAGGATGGCTCAGCTGAGCTCCGTACCAGCTTCCCAGCCAGATCATCACTTTCCAGATTTCTCATGCATAGAAGAATTGCACTTGCTTTTTTGATTGTAGCTACACACTGAGTGGCCCACAGTGACACCTCAGTTTCCCTCCTGGACCAGTTCAGATTATTTAGATCTCAATACAGTGTGCCGAGTGATTTTTTTTTTTCCATTGGTATGTACTAGCAACAGTCGCATTTAACAGAATCTACTATTAGAAGTCCCCTTGCTGAAATCCTTAATTCAAATGAGGTCCCAATTAAAAAATTAAAAAGTTACATTTACAAAAATTGCAGTATATTTTAAATAATATAAAAAATGTATAGAATAATAACTGTAAAACCAAATATCTAAAACATGGGATTTAGGAAGTGTATTTGCAAAGTTTTACGAGATCTGCAGAAAAGGCTAGCAGTTAAGAGTTATAAGAAATAAGATGAAATAGGAAGAATATTTCTGTTCTTCTTGCAATGCATAAATTGCCTCTATTTAGAATTACTGCCATAAATTTTCAGCACTGTCAAACAAGACTGTGCCATTAACAGCATTCAGTGATTGCTGTTAAGAGTTAGATTCATTTATAACATACCATAAACACATAAGGAAAATGAATTTTTAAATATCATTAAGCTGTATCCCACAGCTATCTAGCAAAAAAAAAAAAAAAAAAGAAAAATTCCTTGAAAGTTTTATTTGTAACATTTGTATTTTGCTAGATCAGATCTAAAGACCCAAATCTGCTGACCTGAAGTCAGCAAGATGACTGAAGAGGGCTTCACACCAGGGCTCAAACATTCAAAATCCTGGATTCAAATATCTTTTGAGTATTTATGCTGCCCTCAGGCCAAGGACTACTAGCAGGCACAACTGGATTAATGGGAGATTTTACAGTGGTGTCCATACTAGGAACCCAGCTCTACAGTCTTCCCTCTCCCAGCCCTCCCAGTCTGTCAGAGAACTGCAGCAGCACTCGCCACCGATGTCCTGCACAAAGAGCAGGTGCAGGCTGGCCAGGGTGCAGTACGAGGGCACTCCTCACCAGACAGAAGTTAAGCACATGTTCAAATGCTTACAGATTACCAAAAATTCATTTAAGCTTATCATTTTCAAGCAAAATAGATGCACGTTGCAAGTAGCCTTTCAGCCTGCTCTTTTCTTGCGACACCAAAATTTGCTATCTGCTGGTTCACACTGATATGTCCATCCATGTGTCATATCCACACACACAATATTTCTGAGATAAACCCTTATGATCCCCTGTAGCTATGAGCAGACTGGGCCCTTGGTTTCTCTCTTTTTCCCTCCTTTTCATTCAGCTCCTGGGGGTAAAGTTTTACATGATTTGGCTGGAAGGGAGGGGCAGGCTGCTGCTGGGTTTTTGCAGTCCTGGGTGTATTACAGGTTTTCTATTAGACACTGCAACCACAAAGATGAGAATGGAGGAGTAATGCCTACATAAGCACACAAGCACATCTGTGTGTATTTAACCTCTTTCTGCCTTTGTTGTACAGCAACCTTCTCTTTTCGTAAACAGAAAGTGGCACAATGCTAAAATAACTGCAAACTCAACACAACACATAACCATGCACTCTGTTTTGGGACAAATCCTGGATACAGCTGCTTCAGAGGTAGCTCATTTCTCTGTAACATTTTGGTTTACTGTTCTTTCAAAGAGGAAGAGCATAACCAGAAACAGTCTTCTGTAGTATAACCGATATGATTTTACAGAAATTAAATGACCCTACGCAGATATCACCTAAGCAATCTTCAGCATTTAACTCAGCCAGTGTGCTGAACTTAGTAGACAGGTGTAACTGCAGATTGCCTCAATAATTCTACAAAAAGATAATTTTGTGTCAAAAGTTGTTTAAATTTTTTTGTTTATCTTTTTTTCTGGAGCTTCATCAGAGCAACAAGATTAGTGTGGGTGCAGCAACACCCACGGTGCAATGCACTACCTATCCCAGAGCCACAGTACACATTTCCCAAGAGCAACAGGACAACCATGAAAAAATCCACATTGACAGGGGAGCTGTGGCTGCTGTTGGGTCACAGAACTGGGGGTTTCTGCACCACCTTTCTTGACAGCACTATCTCCCCAAATGCAAACCATAAATTTACTTAACATTTTGCAGATGTCATTCACGCTGGCTTTTCCAGAAGTTCCTGGAAATGCAGACAGCATTATTTTTATTGCTGCAACAAGTAGCAATGAATTCTCATTGTTTCATGAGTCTGTCTGCAACGGCTCCAGGCATGCAGGCAGGTGTGCGTTCCCACAGGCAGCCACCCTAAAGTTCCCACAGCTTTCCCCAGCTGCTATCATCCCAGTCAGTAATTTCCAAAAGGTATTAGAATATTCATAGCTGTTTCCAAACAGACTAGGCATAGGCAGTAAATCATATGAGATTAACTTAGCAAAACATTTTTATCCTTTCATGTGCAGCTGTTCAAATTTCTGTAGGAAATGAGGTTGTTTCATTCAGCTCTAATATTTGGATTTACCTTTGCAACGTTGATGTGGAAGGTATGAAGAGAGATCAAACACACACATCAGTAAAAAAGGAAAGTAATATAATAAGCAGAAATGGACTCCACCTGCCATACAGACACCAAACAGCAACAGCCAGGGATATTTAAAACTTGGATTCTTCAGGTATTTACTCACCTGACTTTAACTGAAGCAAATTCAACTGAAATTCAATTTTCTGTGATACTTTTTCTTTCTTAATTGAATTTTAAATTAAAAAGTCTTCTCTGAACATTTGATGCTAGCTCCGCAACTGCACTGACTTGCACTGGTGTGTGTTGCACCACACTATAAGCCCATGAATATCATATTAAGCATCAACAGAAATACAAAAAGGTTTTTGGTCATTTATCATCCTAGGCTTTCCACTGTACTCAACATAAAATGTACACAAATCTCTGAGTACACATCTCATGGCCAATATTAGCAAAATAAACTCTACTACAGCTGCTCTAATGATGAATTTTGATCCTACTGCCTGCTGTTGTGTGACATTTACACGCACTGACTATGCATCGCAGTGCTGACAAAATGTACTTGCTGTCAGGCTTCTCAAAAGTAGAATTCTTGCACCAGCCGAAGTCAATCTGCTTAAGAGCTTAGAAGGGTGATTCTTGCCCTTCTCACATTCAACAATGTGAAAAGAGTAATGAATGAACAGTAAGGCAATACAAGACCAGATGCCAATTCATTTGGAGGAAAGAACAGAAGATTCTTTCGGGTTGCACAATGCCACATCATACAATTTCAGTTAAGGCACCTCAGTTCTCCTCAAACTTCTTGTACCCAAGCATTAAGTGATCTCTATTTGAACACTTGTTGCATGTTCCATGGTTTATTTCAGAATATTCAGATATGTTATATTCCTTTAGAGTTGACTAACTCCACACTTCTGAAGAACAATATGGTTTCATGCTAACATGGGAAAGCATCATCCTAAACCCCACTACCACTTAATCAGGAGACTTTCCATTGACTTCAAAGAAACTATGGCTCAGGACCGACAGGTAAATAGTACCCAATATCAAGAGTTCACTAAAATAAAATAATTTCTAATTCTCCCACTTTTCTTCAAGTTCTCTTCCTTCTACTCCCTGCTGTCCTGCAGCTGTTAGGAAGGAAATATGTTAGTAAACTCTTCCTCCTCAGAGCCAAACCCATGAAACAGGCACCTAAATGCTAAAACAAAGCTGAATTATGAGGAACCATTAGAACTGAAACACAATATTCCAAGATCAAAAGTTTGCACAAAAGTTGAAAAGCTGCTGGCTTCTTCCCTTACAGAAAAAGCAAGCTTATCATTTGCTAGGCACCCTTTAGGCCAGAGAAACCAATATTCTGGAGCTCCTGGATTTGCTTCTCATTGATTTCTCAAATATAATTAACCAGATTTGTAAACACAAACAAGATTTGTACCAATGAGCAGAACTGCTCCTGAAGCCTCTCAGATTCAGAGCAGGAGCCAAAGTCTGCCAAGGTTAATGAACTTTCAATCAAGCCAACATAAAAACCAGGTGAAGAGCAGCCTGTCTTGTAATGTCCCTGTGTACATCTGTCCAAACAAATTAACGCTGTCTTTGTCTCCTGCTCCAGCACACACTACGTCAGGTCAAGGCCACTTCTTTAACTCTTCTGGGAAAGTGTGAAGATGATAGGCCCAGCTTCCCCCACGCACAGGCAGATGTTTGGAGGTTCAGGTATCATTCAGCGAGAGCATGTGTATGAGCTGTGTGTTCAGTCTTTGTTATCCTGGCTATTGAATTTAGTCAAGGAAAAGGAACAGCTTCCGCTTTGTTTCTATGACAACCACCCTAAGAACTTTGTCTTCATATAAGTGAGTTATTGCTTTTCGTGCTTCTGTAGTCTAGGCAGAAAAATTAACATAATACGGTCTCAAGACAGACAATCAAATCCTCGCATCCTTCCAACACTCCTACAGGTAGCAAATTCTTAGATTACATTACCAGAGGTATAAATGGGTTGAAAAGCAATCCTCATTCCTACAAGTATTAACACTAGAGAGATTTAATTTCAAAACAACTTAGATTCTTTTGATGTTCATGTTTCAATACACACTGACAGAGAAGAACAGCCTAGCTTATTATTGCCACCTGTCTTTCAATTTTAGCCTTTTGAAATCAGCTTTGAGATGCTTATCTATAAATTATGGTCACTATTCTTCTCCACATACTATTTCAACTCTTATTCATTGGTGTTGTATGGAATATATTTTCAGTGCTGCAAAAAAGCAAGTTTTCCCAGAATGTAAAGATAAAAATCTACATGAGCCAGACATTTGAAAGCACAGAGGAAGGAATGATTAGGACATGAATGCTGTTGACTTATCCTTTGAATTAATTGGACTAAAACTGCAGTGTATGCATTAAAACTCTCCCAAAATAAGTAGAAATAAGAAGCTGTTAAGTAGAATAGTATCATTTCCATTGAAAAACAGTGAAGCTGGTTTCTTGTCAAAAGTGAATCTGAATTAAAATGTCCTCATCAGAGAACTAGAAGACTTCTGAATAGTCTTGATTTGTACAAGTTGGTAACCAACTCTATTGAAAAAAGAATATTTAAGGTAGGGGTCTGGGGAAGAGAATTTCTAAGTGGTCCCACTATCAAGATGTTGAACGCATACACCTTGTTCCACAACATTCAGCCCCCACTTAAATACTTAAGAGGTGTTAAGTGAACATAGGAAACTACTTCTACGGGAAAAAATAAAAAATAAAGAGCATTCTCTTCCCAGTCTTGTCTCTTGAAAAATCAAGAAGAATAAGATCACCCACATCCATAGTGCTCTTAGCAGAGGATATAGATTACACCACAAATTGAACAAATGCTGAATCAATTCCACACTGCAGTACAACTGGGACATTTTTATCCCTCAAACAAGTGACATGGTGAGGCAGATCTCATTGTGTGGTACCAATTATTACAATTCTACTGGCTTTGCTGGAAGGCACCAACTAAAAATTTGGACCCACAACCAGACATTATCTCTAAGGTCTCTTCCAGCCTAGGCCATTCTACGATTCTATGATTATGATCGTGACTATCCTGGAGTGGATTTACCAGGAGTAGCTGCCAGCTCTGACAAATTCTGGGTTCCCTTCAGTATTTCAAGATGGATGAGTTCATAAACACAACATTTATGTTGTTATCAAGCATGCATGCGAGCGTACTAAATCAGCCGCAGAACAATTATTGTTTTAAGGTCAGTTGAGCAGGAGAATGCAATTATGTAAACAATAAGGGTACAAAGGGTTTTTTTCAAAGAGGAAAAAAAATTGGAGATGGGAGGAAGAACCTGTTGAATAAAGCATGGTCAAAATATTGAGGTGACAGGTGAGGACAAAGGGACATAAATCCTGCCAGGTACAGTGCTTGAAATAACTGTGATGTACAGTACACATCTACTTGTAGGGCTGGGCTGGAGACCAGGAAATGGTTAGAGGGCTAATCCCAAACCCAGCTGACCCCTGAGACTTCACTTAAAAGCCACATCTTCACTACTGGTGTCAGTATATTCTGGGACCTGGTGAAACATCTCCACTGGAGTATTTAGTCTGAGTGGAGAAAATTACTTTGATCTTTATCATTAGCAACAAGATTCCATAAATATAAGGTTTGGGATAAGTTTAACTAAACTTCCCTATGGACCATAAAATAGCAAGCCTTTGCTTTTCTAGTACTGCAATCTTGTGGAACAAAAGTTTTACATGGAGAGGGGGGGGAAAAAAAAAAAAGCTTCCTACCTAGCAGAGGTCTTACTGAGAGGCAAAGTAAGGACAGAGAAGACCAATGCTTTCCAAACCATATTCCACAGATGGACACTTTTTTTTTACACTTGTATTCTTGCTTCTCACAGCTGACAGGGTTTTTTTGATAGGTAGGAGTTCCTGAACACAGACACACATTGCTTATTGACCTGAGACATATAAGCATTTCAAACATGAGACAAACACAGAGCCTGGACAATTCATATATTCAAACACTGACTTGTATATTCAGAATATGTCTGAATGGGAGAGAGCTTGCGAATGTCAGTTAATCGGCATGACAGCAATTTGTAGAAAACGGAGTTTTCCATTAACGAAAATAACAATTGCAGTTCCATAGTAGTAGTGCTGGAAGCCAAAAAAACCCTTCCTCAGATGCAGACTCCAATCCTTTCTGAACAGCAGACTAGTGGTCAACACTAAATTACCACTAATCACTTTTTCACTTAATAAAAAGAAATTAATCATTAGAACTGGGTATTCTTCTTTTCATGTAGAAGACAGAATATTTCCCTGACAGTCTGAAAGATCAATTTGGAATTACAAAATTCTAATGATGCCAGCTACAACACTGTTTAAAAAACAGTTTTAGCTCAGGAGACAAGGAAGGCCTCTTCGCTCTAAATCTGTCAGTCTTGCTAATTAGACACAAATATGTAAGCACATCTTATAACTCCACTTGAGCAATCGAAGAGCATGGCAGATTACACTAGTTAATCTCTAAAATAACTGTGAAAGAATTGGGATCCATCAGTCTCACATAAGAAATATGTAATTACTCCTGGCATAGATTAAGTCACAAGTAAATGAGGTTCAAATAAAGAATTTGTCATTTACACAGTTGGGCCATTGGATCCCACAAGGTCTTTGCCACTGACAAACTCATGATTAGTATCCCAAGTAAGGAGAGAAGAGGTATTTGCTACAGAAGAAGGCATCATTCAGAACGCCAAAGAAAGAACTTGACAGAAAAAAAAAATGCAGAAAAAAAACCCTGAAATCCCTGACAAATTAACAAGTATAAGAAGTTTTACTAATAGAGGTCTATGCTATTAAAGTATAGAAATTTCAAACCATACTCACTGGCGTAACTCCTTCAACTTCCAGTAGGCTCCTTCTGTGTGTGCAGGACCTCTAAGCCAGCCAAGCAGTGCCAGCGATCAGTAAAAAGCAGTCAGGAATTCATTTTTATTGCTTCTCTTTCTCTTACTAATTCTGCATCAATATTTTTCAGCCACCTCCATGGCCTTAATAGAGAAAAGGGACTGTAAGCAAACCGTATTTGATTTCCGAGAGCATGTGATTCTAGTTTCTTAGAAGAGTGAGAGCAATCTAGGCCTTAAAAGCTCACTTTCCTGTGGAAAAGCATAATAAGGAGAGATATTTGGCAATATCAGTCCCCATGTTTTGTGCTTGCTCCCCAGATGGTCAAAATATCACTTTCTAGTTATTATCAGAGCAAGGACACTGGGCTAGAGGAACCACTAAGTTTGATGCCATAGATGGTGCTTATTCTTACAGCCAGGGCTATCCATGTCTAGGCTCCAATTCACAGGTTAGACCCACTGTGTAGGCCTGTGCTTTCAAACTCAGTGTCTAAATAATACCGGTTAGCATGGGGAGAAATTAATTTTTTCCATTTAACCCTTAATCAAGTATTTAGAGTCAAGGCTAATCTAGTTTTAAAATATTGATAAATCCTGAATGATACCAATAAATTCAAAAGATAGGGAGCATTGTCTTAAAAGGGGTGGAAGAATACTGGGAATTAACTGGTAATTTGTACAGGAATAATAAATGCAAAAATCACACAGAGGACCTTCGTTATAGTTTGGCCTAGTCAGAAATGTAAGTGAACAAAACCACTCAAACGATCATTCCACAAAGGAAGAACCAAGGTATTTGGGGACAAAAGAAAAAAAAGGGGGGAGTGTATTAGGAAGCCATGAGGTTGCAGGAACAGATGGGCTTTTTTTTTTTTATCTGAACTTCACTTAGTTCTAAACTGTCTAATTCCCATAATTATTTCTAGGCAGAAGAAAGTTTCATTTTCAGAAGAAAATTGCCTTGCTATTTTCTATGGTATTGCAAGTCTCACTTTGTATCTTCGATGTATTATTTTGGCTCCTATGCTATTTTCTTTTTTAATATAATTTACTAAGGCTGATTCTTCTTTTTAATCCCTTTGCAGTCTCCTATTTCACTGCCAAAATGTTGCCTTGAGATGACTGATAACATGTTTGACACTTACATTTTATTGGAAAGAATGTAGACTGCATCTTTCTTAACTGTTCCTAAAATATTTCCTCTGTTCTCCCACAACACATTATTGGGGACAGTAGTTGCATCCCCATTAATTTTCTTCAATTCATTACACACTTCTTCAAATACTGAATTCTCAAAGTTTAATATTTTTGTGCTACTACTCTTTGTACATATCGTAACCTCATGAATATTTCAAATCCAATAGCATTATGATCACTCAACCTTGTAAAAGCTCAACCAGCATCTATCTTATTTATCATACAGGTCCTGCTTCATTTCCTGGGACTATGTCCAAAATATCCTCTGAGGTGTTTTTTTTGTTTGTGGGTTGGTTTTGGTTTTGTTGTGTTTTTTTTACTTGCTTATATAAACTATAAGCGGAAACAATCTTGCAGTATCACATGTATTTTTTCTCTGGCATTATACAATTCTTATTCCAGTCAAACTTGAAGTAATTGAAATCCTGTCATCAGTGTTCCATCCTTTTAATGAGTCTTCACAAGTGCATAAATATTTTTTGATTTTTCTGCTTACTCTCTCATGAATAACATGCTTATGGTCATACCACTTAACCACTTCCAGTCTGTATTTTGTTTCCCATGCTACAGGTTTTTTTCTTACTACGCATCATATATCCCCAGATCTTCCATTTGTCCTTCTGTGTATCCCAGTGCTGAGGCTCCACCTGTAAAATTCTGCAACTTTTCATTAAATAACACTCCCCAAAAGTTTCTCCCACCCCCATTTTACATGGGATTTTATCTCTAGCAACCTGCAAACAGTGAAAATTCAAAGGACTCCCTCTTTGATCAAAGAAAGTTGTTTAAGATCACACACTGGACGGACTGGAAGTTTAAGGCATCAAAGGACAGAAGCTCCACTGTAGCTCTTACTCGCAGCAGGCTGGAATAGCTGCTGTTTGCCACAGGGATTTCACTCACTCGGGTGACTTGCGGAGCACAGGCTGGCCTAGCCCACAAAACTGTCCTTGAAACCGTTGTGGACGTAAAGACTCTAGCAGGACTCAAGATTGCTGTCTTTCCACTTATTCCTCACCTCCAGGAACGCAGGTTCCTTCCAGCACTAGAACCAGGCTGGGATTCTTGCCATATCTCATGCCTGGCTGGTGATGTGAAGCAGGAACCCAGCAGCTCCGTTCACATGCTGTGAGAGGAGCTCTGAAAGCTCAATCCAGTAGGCTGAGAATCTGGCCACAGCAATCAAGTTGACATAGGAATAAATATGCCTACAGCAAGATCAAGTAGTACATCAGTTATTTCCAGATAATGACGTTTTTGTATCCGTCTGCCAAAATCTATGTCTGTCAGCCAGAGTGCTGGCAAGAACGGATGAAGAACCAGCCAATTAATGAACTTCTCTGCACACATCTGGCGGAAAAAAATTACTGAATATTTTACCACCTGCAGCAGAGAAGCAGCTCTGCTGAGGAGCCTACTTCAGCCATGTGAGTACCAGCTCCCAGCAGAGACCATCCGAAGGATGGGGTGAAAAACCTCTATTGGCTTGAAAATGTTTTTCACAAATTTGTATCTTATGGATTTTACATAAAGACTGAGTTTTATAAGCCATCATAGGTTAAAATCTACTTGTAGCACATTAGCCAGGGATTTTGCTTTTTGAGCTAAGTAACAAGAGCTCAAGTCACATGCTTCAAATGGAAAGCAAGACAGCAAACAATACAGCATTTCGATAACTTGTGCTCTTCTACGGCTGTCTAAAAGAAATAGCACTACAACAGGACAGAGTTCTCACCTTCCAGAGGAACTAGGCAAGGAAAATTCTGAAACATTCCATTGCATGGTGTGGCACGCAGGAAGCTTTTGAGACAGGACATGAAACGCTCTCTCCTTTTTTACATACTATGAGAGAAAGATGCTGCCTTATCCTGGATTGACACACAGTAAAAATCTCCAGAACAACTGTGATCTAAGTAATAAAGTCGGTTGCCAAACAGTGCAAACTGAGAGTAAATTAAATTATTTGCTTAGAGAATTCCAATAGTTTCATCTGCAATTTTAATCCCACTAGGCTTCTCTAATTAAAATCAGATGAATTTTCAAATGATGCTAACATCTTCAACATGCACTGAGATCTCCTTCATTTCCACACAGTCCCCGATCTGTCACCTGTCAGTATCAGTCATAAGAAACTGTTCAAGATCCATCTCCTCCAGCTTCACCTACAAAAATTAAGGTCTTTTACTCTCAAAGCTCTTGGCTATTACCCTAATATATGTCTGAAGTTACTATTTCCCAGTGCTTCTCTATCGGGATGGAGGAAAGTAGGAGCAGGGAGCAGTATGCAACTGTTCACAACTTTTTAATATTTTACATCACAACTTTTCCAAATCTAGGATGAAGGTTTTCCCATGCAGCTCAAATCTACATAACGCACAGGGAAGTAAACAGACATCTCAGCTTTCAGTTATCACATCCCCCACAATTCAAGATTTCCTTCTGAGCTTCCTAACAGAGAAACTGCTTTTCATTTGTTTCTTTTCTTAAACACAAGACTACCCCAGTCTACGGTACTTTTGCATTTCCTTATAGAAGCAGCTTTGCTTCAGCAGCATAAGTCATCACTGCACATCATCTGTAAAGTACTTCCTGATCTTTAAAGGTCCCTTCCAACCCAAACTATTCTATAGTTCTATAATCTTCCACTTAACAGCAAGCTAACAACAATGGGGTAGCTTGCGTCACAGTGTTTAAACATCAAACTCCTCTTTTAATATTAAAATATAAATTATTCAATCATTTAAGTTAATCAGGAAAGATAAAAATCAAAAATTACATTTGGAAGAAGACAACACTAGGTACAACAGTCTCACAGGCTAAGGTGGATATTTTCTGTGCTTTAAATGGAAAGCACAGGACAGCTCTGGGAATTCGCAGGGTTGAGCAGATACAAGCCTTCAAGCATCATTTGTACTCCAGGCCTCTGGAGAGGAGCACAACATGAACACACAGCTTGCAACCACCTGTGCAGGCACAGTGTCATCCACACCATGTCTTACAAGGTAAAACTGATGGTGATGCAGTAGAAATAGTACAAACATCGTGTTCCCCTTAAGGTAATTTTAAAATAGTAACAAATAAAATTTTTAAGATAGCAAATTAAATGGGTTACAGGTAAGGTTCCAGTGTTCCAGGGTCTTGGGTTTGCTCTCTGCACAGCAGTTAATTTCTCTATAAGAAAGCAAGTAGCATTAAAAAAAGGCAACTAGCAGGAAAAGAGTAATTTTTTTGGCTTGCACACAGCTGAAACTAGAGTTGGTTTTAGCACATCGCATTCATCTACTGCAAACAACTCAGATAAACAATTACCTTACTCATCCATTTCAGTTCAGGTTATCTCTTCTGTGTGTATTTCATCTAGAGGCTACATGAAGAAACTTATTGATCTTTTTAATTGGTAAGAACCTTGCTAAGTGACAAAGCTGTCCACCCACTTTCCCTAATTAAGAAAAATCCAATTACCACACACAAGTGTAAATTGTGAGACTGTAAATACCACCCATCAGTCTTCAGGAACTGGTACAACTGGCATATATGTTCCCAAACCATCTGTACAGCAAAGGATTCATTAAAAAAAAAAAAAAGGAAAACAGGAGTTGTCAACTTACACACTAGTTTGTAGGACAGCAACTTTCCAGAAAGTATAAGCATTTGGAAATGGTTACAAACCAAGTCAGAATTACCTACTTGCTCACTGTGTGAGTGATTGTGGTCATAGAGTGTTTCTAGAAAGAGAAGCAGACAGTTCTGCTCCAAGTTCAGGAGAGAAGAATCATAGAATCCCCAGAAGACGATAAAGTGGAAAAGCTCAGAGGGAGGTGGAAACATAAAACAGTTCTGCAGAACAGGTAGGGTCAATAGCAGCTGCCAGAGGGGAAATGGAGCTGACAAGTGCACTCCCTGGTACTCGAGATGACCCGATATCAGACCTTGGAAACCATGTCCTTAAAATGACATTTGCTGGGACAGAAGCTGTGGGAAGTGTGGAGAAGATGCATGAACTTCAAGATGGTGGAAAACAGAATTTGCTTTATTGCAAGCAGGCACACATATTTATACTTATTAGCAAGAAGCACTGTTTGTGGGTTACAAACAAGAGACCAGACTACGCAGTCAGCATTGTTACTAGCTCATGTACACCTTCAATCACACAGGGAGAACAGACTTTTCCAGGTCTGTTTTAATCATACTCTCCTGTTCACTCCCATGCACATCTTGTGTACAAGCATCTTATCTGTCCGTTCTCAGGGACAAACTCCCAACATGAGCTATACTCAGCTGGTCAGGGTCTCTTTTCATAATTAGCAAGCAAGAGTTAGGTACTTGTTTAGAAAAGAGCTCAAAGACGAAAGTCCCAATTCTGCAACGCAGTGCTGCCAGCACAGCTGACTGTAAAATGTAGGCTATCCACAGGGAACAAACAGATCTGCAATATAAAACCAGGGTTTTGGGGAAGAGGCAGAGATTGCCAGTGCAATGAAGAACATACAAAAGTCTTGAAAGAAGAAATAACAGTGGAAGAAGAGATCTTCTTAAATATTGAAGTGAGTCCTCTACTCCTCTCTACAGTGCAAACCAAATTCAGTGCTCAGAGCAGAACAGGGCTTTCTTTCCTCTCTTACTCCCGTGCCTGAAGTGCGAGGCTCTGTGATCCTCCTAAAAACATTCACATCATGCTAAGTGCAAATGTGCTCTCCTTGGTGTTAATATGCACTGGACCAAGAGTCTCCAAAATGATGTGCTGTGGGACTTGCAAAGGACTGATACATTCAGCAAGTAAAAGCACAAAATAAAGAAGATGATTCAAACACCAAAATGTCATTTTTTCATCTACATAGTAGACAAAGTCATTGACCAATAAACAAGTCCCTTGTCTACATAACTAAGTACAATCAAATAATACCAGCTGAGGTGATTCATTAAGCTAACATATATCTGTATCTTGCAATATCGATGGTGAATGCCATGCTTCTTTTACAAGCATTCCCTTCAGTTCTTTTGTGGCTTTCAAAATTTGGATGTAATTTATTTCCTTTGAATACTTCAAGTCTGTAGCATTGAATGGCTCCATTTTTTACAACCGACCGGAAAAACCAAATTTGTCCCATACATAGAAGTCCTGCTACACCTCAGCCAGTCCTTAATGGAACAGGGCCAAAGTCCACAGACACAAAGAGATAAAAGGGTATAAGCAATTCATTGATCCCAAAGTATCCCACACCTTATATTGTTTACACTCCTTATAGTACATAAAACCATTAATCAGCATTCCCTACATTTCAAGGATGATCTCAGGAGAGTGTGACTGGAGGTCAGCTAGACAGAGGATTCTGAATTGATGGCTGCACCAGGCAGCCAGCATCATAATTTATTTCCTGTGCTGGCAGGCACTAACCATTCCTTCTGAAGGAAATAGTAATGGAAATCCTGCCACCACCTTAATTATAACATCTCCAGCTTGAAACCAGATTAATGAGTAGCAGTGGAATAACATTTTTAAAGTTTGACTAATGATGATGTAGGTAAAAAACAAAAAAAAATATTACTTGAGAACTGGAAAACTGATGCAAGATATTTTATTTCCTTATAATAAGGTATAGGAAAACACCATATTTAAGAAAGAATATTTTTAACCTGAAAAATGCCGATTATCACATCTTACAATGAAAATGCAAATAGAGGATTTAAGACACCAATAACCATATATGATTGTTCTCTACTTTTGTGTAATGAGTGAAATATGGAGGAAGTTTTAGGCACTACATTATACTTCTGTTTTGCTTATTTGTTTCATCAGCACCAGCTTTGACAAAGAATGAAAACTGGTCTGAATAAAAGGCATCTACAATAAAATAAAGATACAAACACACCTCTCTCCTTGAAGTAAATTCAGAAAGAGGTGACATTGAAAGCTTTTCCATGTTTAAGGGGCAAGTCCAGCAAAACTAAGGAAGATTAACTGCTCCAAATGTAGCTCTGGTCAAGAACCAGGAAAGGAAATAAACAAACCCTTCCAGCTCATCTTTATGCATCATAAAACAAATTAAATTAGGGTTTTGTTCACTGTGATGTGCAAAAACTAATTTTGTCAAGAGTCATTGCGATAAAGCCAGGATGCTTTCAGTCACTACACAAATAACTTTTTTCTCAAAGGTTATCTTTCAAGGAGATTTACAATACAAACATATTTATATAAAGTTTTTGCTTTTCATACCTAGGCATATTTACTTCAAATATATCCTGAGATTTTAAATCTACTGATATTGTTGATGTTCTGCTTTATACATTTTATTAAAACTAAAGCTGCAGGAATTTTCTCACTGACGTAAGACAAAGACCACCTTTTATGACTACTTACTAGCAAGATTTAAAGACATCTTAGATCAAAACAATACATCTATCTATATATAAATAAAAATTTTGTCTATTAACACACAGTTTTATAAATATAATGGAATAGCATCTATTAAGGGGATATTTATAGCTCTTCAATAAAGCCAGAATACTAGAGGCGAAGGTACTCTGATAGTACTTAAACTACAAGTTTTGCTGTGTGACAGACTCCTTATGAACTTCTCCCAGGTTCACGTAAGGAACATTCAAAGTTAGGCCTTTTCAAAACATTTTTGAAAAAGTTGCCTTATTCTTTACATAGACACATTCTGCATTTATAAAGTACACGCTCTGACAAGCTTTAACTGTTCTTCTAGCCATAGTAAGAGCATTTAAATCATTGCCAGGTTTTCAACAGAATTGTAACAGTCAATGCAGAAATACAGGATCAATTTTCAAGATGAAAGTTATACTGGTAGAAATGAGCTGGTCTGCATACATACATTTACAGTCATATATGACTGTAGGCAATCAGGATTGATGGATCTATATTAAGCTATTGCATTTTGACAGTAGAATAGAAATATGCCAAATGATTTAAAGATTACTTAAAAAAACCATATCTGCAGGAGAAGTTTGCAACAGAAGCTTCTCTCCAAGACAAAATCCTACCATGCAAAGAAGTCTGAGAAAGTTTTAAATTAAAATTGAGAAGGCAAAAGAAAAAAAAAATGTGGTTTATCAATCTCAGCACAGGAAATAAATTACCTGAAAATAAGCTTTCCACCTAAATTAGACTTCTCTCTTTCAAAAAGATATTCTAGTCCTATAAGCAATTTTTTTTTTTTTTACCAAAGTTGTTGCTGGTTTAATATACTTAATGCTACCTCTATACTTTACAATAACTCTTATTTTGAACACCACAATCGGAGGCCCAGGGAATAAACACAGGAAAGAACAGCAGCCAGACTCTCATCAAAGATGTGTGTTGCCCAAGTGTTGTTTATGCCATCTCACACCTATTAGTCAAGTCCCTGTGGATCATTTCATAGGCTAGACGGCAGTCTACTTGCTACAGAAACAGAAATTAATTTGTGGTGTTACCATACTTTCCCACAAGCAACTGGCACTGGATTGCTTCTCACATTGGCATTGAGAACTGCTTCCTGGAAACAGAAGACCTGGCACGGCCACCTCAGGCTCCCTCTTCTGATCCTATCAGTTTCTAAAGGGTAGCCTAGGTATCACATAACTTCTGGAGAAATTCTACCTGTAACTTAGGACAAAATGTAAAGAAAATTGAATTGAAATTTGAGAGATATTGATATTAGACACTGTTGTCAACTGAGCAGGAGTCAGAACCGTTGCAAAATATAAATCAAGATATACAGCATACCTAGTGCAATCATTGAAAAAATTTCCAAATGGCCCTAATAACCTAAAATCATCTGGAAGGTGTGCTAGCTATAGTGTAAAAGACCATTTATTGGATACACTGCAACCTTCACAAACATAATATGAACTCCTGAGAGTTTTCAAGTAATTGTTTCAAAGAAAATTTGAGGTGCACCTATGTTTCTTTTTACCTGGACAGATGAAAGCCACAGATTTAGCTGGGCAGAACAAAGTCCTCAAAAAATACATAAAACTACATTATGCAAGCACAAAAAACATTTCTGTCAAACTATGATATGGAAATTATCACTACAATACTACGGAATTGTTTAAGAACACAATAGGCTTACCCTTATGACACGACCCTTTTATGTCAGTAGAGGCAGAGTTGCCATTGAGTTGCCCCCATGGATGAAGCTCTCATCCATTCTGTGCAGTCCTTGGCTATGATTCTCTGTGGTTCTGCTACATGAATGCTCTGGGTAAAGACAAAACTCTCACTTCTTCCAGAGAAATTTCGGTGGGCAGCCTTATTACAAGTTCCCATTCTCAAGGTCTGCACATTATTACCTTTCTACTTCTTTGCTTCTAATCCTAACTGTGTTGCAAATGCATCTTTTTCCCCAAATCTCAGTTTGGGGGAGAGTATTAACATCTACTGTGAAAACACTCCTAACACAGTATCACACAAACTTCAGTGTGTGTATATTTGCTCATCAATAATGACGATTCTTCCTACAAAACAGATATAAAATCGTGAGTTAAAAGTCACTTACTGCTTAAGGAAAAAAAAACAACAAAACAATCACCTCACAAGCTTTCAAGTGTAAAAATTCAGCACCTAAGAACAAGGATTTCAAAGCTCAGGCAGTAATCACCATACAGTATCTGAGAGAAATGCCATACACGTTTTCTTTCTGATTCTCTCCTTGTGCACACTGAAAGCGAGAGCTCTGCCTCCACTGCCAAAGCATCTCTGTGACAGCTGAGGCTGGTGGCTCCTTTGGGTAACGTTCAGCCTGAGCGAAACCAAGTGTCACATGCTTTGACCTTCAGCAATGTCTCTTCTCTAATTAAGAAAGTACGATAGTGGGAAGTGGCAAGTATCATTTTGCTTGCAAGGAAAAAAAAGGCAATTTTGTCTCTGGTTCCTGAAAGAGTAGCATTTTTGTACATCTCTACATCTAGTAAAATAAGCTGGACAAAGAGCAGTGTTTGTAAGATAATTGGAATTTATGGCTATAAGTAGAATCAGACAAGGCTTAAAGATATCATTTTAACAATATGTTGTACTTTACGTACAAAACCAAGCGTGACACTGTCATCTATTCATAGCAAGCTATGTCTGCTCCCAGGCTGAACCCTATGCAGTATATGTACCCTATAAGTGCACTGCTGTTAAAAACACAGGACACAACTAGGGTAAAACAGTCATTCCATCAGTTAATCTGCTCTGTGATGACCCAACTGCAAATCACATTGGAGTACAGAGGACCAGATTTTAGTTATAGACTAATTAATAAAGTTACATGCAAATTTGAGTTTCTAATTTAAAAATTCTCTTGGCTTGTGTTTTAAAAACATCTTCTGTTAACCTTGTTTTTCTCCCAGTCAAGAAACTTAATACTTTAATCCAAGATACTTTGGTCTACAACTGACATGCAGTTCCAAAAGACTTCCTACTTGAAGAGCCCGCCTTCACTTTGCATAACACCCTCCTATTATGTCTGCTTTAGCCTCAACAAGAGCAAAAAGTACAATGCAATATGGGTTACGTAATTCAAAGGTTAATGGAGAGATTTTCATATGAAAACTACAGTACTTGAGATCAAGGTTCTGCACAGGGATTTTGGAGTTAGAATACCAAAACTAGTAACTGTTTGCTGTAGGATCAATAATATTGGAAGAAATCATGCACATATGTATTTTTATATGTGTTTGTTGTTTTTTGTAGATCTATTGTACCTATTGTGGAGAAATGAAGATACATGGTAAGTGAATTGCAGAGAAAAGGAGCTGCAGCATTCCTGAGGGCCTGATTCCAGGAAATGAGACCTGAGATCCCACCTCTATGTTGGAATACACAGCCTTATTTTTCTTTACACAAAATAGTCATTACCCAGCTGAACAGGCACAAACATGCAAAATTTGCAAGCAACAGCTACAGGCTCACTTTAAAACTAATAAAAAAGGTCAAACATTTTTTGGAAGTTTTAGCATTGCATCCTTTTAAAATCTGAGAAGAGTGCCTTTAAAGTTGTTGCAGAGTTACTACACTTTCATGTATTCCAGCCTAGGCCATTCCAGGATTCTATGATTCTATGACTCAGTCAATGCTGGAATTCACCAGATGATGGGAGTACTGTCTAGATTTTCCAAGCTAAATGTATCTTCAAAGATTAGAAAGAACTATTTTAACTGGCATGATACTTAAATTATTAACAATTGGAAAAAAATAAGTACCAAGACTGAGAGCTCATCCTTATAATACTTTCCCTTTCTTCTACCTCATCTCACAGTACCACAGTACCGTGAGATGTGCCCTCCACCCAAATTAAGAATAATTTGCTTGACATCAGGATCAGAACAGGATAGCAAATATTTCTCTAGTTCCTTTTTTTCCTCATTTCACTTCAGGGTTTTGGAAGACTAGACTCTAAAAAATTTTCTGGTATCAAACTCCGTGAGCTTTTATTACAAACAGCAGACAACTTTATTCCCAAACTATACCATACACACTGTTTGATAAGCATTCAGTCTTAACTGAATGACCTCAGATTGACTGGTCTGGCATTTTTAAGTTCTCAGAAGTTACTTTTTTGTGTTAGGGAAAAAAAAAAAGGGAAAGAAAGATAGAAAAAACAGGATAGAAAGAGAGAGAGAGAAATCCCCACTCTTGGATCCCACAACAACGATGAGAGGCACAGCAATTTGGTGGTAGGCAAGCACGCCCCCAACTCCCAGGGCAGTCACCTTTTACAGAGTCCCCACCCCACTGAGCTGTTCACCCCCTGGAGGAAATTACCGAGGTCTGGGGAATGGTGGGGGCCTCTTTGTCTTGCATCCATGCCAAGCCCTACCTGCCCCCACACCCCCACCAGGGGGCCGTTGGGGTAGTTGGATCAGAAAGGCACCAAGTCAGCTCCATGCAAAGGGGGCGAGCACCAGGCAGGTGGCTGGGCTCAATTCCCGTTCTGAAGAGGCCCAAACTGTCTGAGACATCCTATCAGTCTCTCACACCACACAATTCTAATTGTGCAAGTTTGTAGTGCATTTTCTCTACAGGTACACTGTCTTTTTCTGCCTTTTTTGTTGCATTGGCACCAGGGCAGAAGTCTTTTCTTCCATTTTGGAGAGACAAAAAAAAAAAAAGAAAGAAAAAAGCTATTACAGTAGTACCCACTGGACTGACCATCTGCATCAACCTACCAGAACCTGTGGGGAGGAGCGATTCAGACAGTCCTTCTTGTCAGGACAAGCTCCAGTGCAATGGCCTCAGTACAATCCCACTTCCATTCATGCTGGACAACTGCACTGCTCAAGTATGCTAGAAAATTTTACTGGAGGTCAGAGAGAGGAAGAAGACACACACGATTTAAAGGGCTGGAGAAAGATGTTAGCTAGAAGCTTAGAGTGAGGGACATATCTGTGGGATGATGAACAGTAACAGCAATGAATATAAATGTTTGAAAAGTGTAAGCAGCAGAGAAAAAGGATGCAATGATTTGTTTACTGTGATGCATGACAGTCAAATACCAAGGCAAAATGGCTCTTTCTACAGAACACACTGATAGGCAGAATTCAGGGAAAAAAAGGATGAAGTGAACGAAAAAAAATTAGGACAAATAGAAGAAATCTATGGGTAATACTATCTCATATAGGCAAAGAGATTTAGAGATAGAATAGCAAAGCAGCGAAAGTGGTTTTTTGGTTAGGGTTTGTTTTTCCAAGGCAGATTGTAAGTAAAACCCTCCCTGCCAGTCCATCCTTACCCCAAAACAAGCAGCTTGAAATAGCCCCACGTGGGCAGATGACCTGTGAGCTGTTTGGCCCTCTCTCACTTTTGAAGTGCTACTCACTTAAGAAAAACATTTTCCCAGACTTCCTTCACCCAGAGATCATCAGCTCGCAGCCATGATGAAGTTTATTCTCAGCTGAATTAAGAGGTGCATGATAGGTCCAGTTCTGGACTCCCTTTATGTAAGGGAAATAAAAGGCATTCCTTAGAAATGCAGAGAAGACAGTGTACTAACATCAGAGCCTTTTGCTTTCAGATTCCTAGCAGCTATCTCTTACATTCCCCTTTTCCATATAGTCTTCTCTCGTTTTGGCCCTCCTAGGCATAAAACTACTTAAAGGCATAGCCTGAGTTGTGGTAAAAAAAGTCATTAACTCTGTGAAAAAAGAAAAATCAATTAAAATTAAAAACAATGCAAACATTAAGAGCATGAGCTAAATTAATTAGTCACTGCTTTCATTTCAAGTCTTCATTTAAATATGTAAACACTGAAGCACTCAGATTTCACAGAATGTTAGAATGTTTATCCGAGAACATCAGCAATTTCTTTCTAGAGAGGCGGATACTAAAGTCGTTCTTGTGACCTTTCACAGATGTTTCCCATCCAGTATATTTAAAATGGGATTTCTTTCTCAGTTCTCAAAATTCACATTCTCATACCAAAATGCAGGCAGATGATGGAGGCTACAAGCACATTTTGTGGTATCTGCCCAAACAAAAAGGACTTTCTCATGCACATGTGTCCACAGCAAGTTCCCAACCTGTTGTAAAGTGGGATATACCGTACCTTGGTTTCTATAGTTTTTCTGATGTAGCTAAGGAGATAACTAATTGGTCGTCTCCTGATGACTAAAAATTCTGGGATTTGTCACCCATAGTACAAAAACACCATGAGGTCTCAGAGCACATCATCTTGCTCTAAGCATTGCACAGTCTTTCACTAGGAGCTTGCACCTGCCTCAGGGATCTTCCAGGATAAAGAGACAAGAAGGTTAAAGGATGGCAGTGTCCCTGCAAGCAAGCCTACCCTGGCACAGGGAAAGGAACATATTCTCGCAGATTTCAGATTGCTAATAAACATGCTTAATACTACTATCAGAGCCATTGCTACTTAACAACAGACAAAGGCAGCAGCAAGCAGCCCACCCATTACTGCTCTTACAGTCTAAACAAAAGACAATGGCATTTGGAAACATGATAGGAAGCAGTCTAAAATCAAGGACAGGAGATGAAAGGAGAACGTAAAAACACCTCCAAACCTTCTTCTGAAATAAAATCATCTAGAAGCAGATCACTGTGAAAAATGTCAAATGGCAGACTCAGAGGCTTCCCCTAAGTGAGCTCCATCACAGGCTGGCACCACACTCCTTTCAAGTGTTCAGTTCAGCCTTCAGGCTATCTGTCACTCACATAGTGTCCCTGAGGCCACAGGCATTCCCCCTTCCAGGCAGGTCAAAAGGGCTGAGCCAAGCCAAGCACCTAGAGTGGCCTAAGCAAGGCAAACAGCACTTGAAAATACCTGAACCTCAGCAGTTTCAGGGTCTGATTCACCTACAGTGATATTAATAAGGAATAACATTATTTAAAGTTAATTGCAGGCAGTGAGCAGAGACCAGAGAGAAGAGAATCTGAAAGACCATTTTGTTGACTTATCTCTGCCTTACCAGCTCCCGAACAGTGCAGTAGCCAGAGTAGGAGCTAGGCAAGACATCAACACAGAGACATGAGCAGGAAAAGCTACTACAAATCTGAGAGAAAGAAGAATGTGCATTTCCTAAGGGGAAGTTCTGGAATGAAGAACGGGTGTCTGCTGTAGCACAAATCAGATTTTCTATAATCTCCTACACAGCTAGAATCAAAGTAGCCTGGAGCAGACAGTCCTGTTTGGTCTCCCACAGGTGTCTGCAGCAAGCAGACAAGGGACAGAAATTGGACTAAAAGTGGATAATAGGAAGTGACACTTCTCTCCTTGTCTCTTGCAAAAGCCTGCTCATGCCAAGCTGACTAACAAGAGACATGGTACTAAAGCAGAGAGAAAAAATATAGCAGCTTTCCTATAGCCACAGATAGGCCATTCTCTTGCCTACAAAATTCAAGGCTCTAGCATTGTGTGACCGATTTGGTTTTTTAGTCACGCAAAACATGCTCTACAGAAAACAGCAGTGAATTGGTTTAAAATTTGAAAGTTAAAACACAAAGTGCTCAGTATGGACAACTTCATAATCACATATCTCTACATTTTTCTTACGTCTTTCCTCCTGCAACATTAGGAATGGCAAGGAAATTGGAGACAAGGTAAAGAAGAGGTAGAGAATGCTGAAAGTGACTGAGATACAGATTAAATGTTTTAGCATCTAGAGCTACACGCCTGTAAAACCTACCGTGTGACCAATTATAAGCAGAGCAGCTGTATGCAGAGCGGTTTACTAAGTTAAACAACTTTCTTGGCTATTTGTCTTGCAGCAAAAGGTAGGTGCAAGGACATGGTTCTCTAAACCCTGGATACAAAGTGATTTTTAGTTAAAAAGTAATCAAGATATATATTTTGATCATTATCAGTTTACAACATGCAAGTGCTGTGTGCATGCGAGAGGGACTGCATCACAATCCTCACTATTGCTTGCCCAGCAAACTGGAGTCCTGTTGGAAGTCAGACTGTAAACTAGTGCTTGGGTTTTTTATTTCTTCTCACTAATGCAGAACAATCACTAAAACTTTCCTGGCTGAAGAAATAAAAGCCAAAAAGGTTTGTGGACTCTCACAAGCTCTGCAAGGCCTCCTGCTTCACTGAGTTCACCCGCAGGAGTTAACTTCTTTCCTACTTCTGCTCATTAGCACCATTCTTGGCATTTAAAAAAAGTTTTCCTCCCTCTAATCTCTGTTCTCATTTATCTTGGGACTGAATTTCTAACACAGAATTTATCACACCAGACACCGTATTTCCCTGGCAACACACTGATATAGCAACAAATATCAAGCAAGAGACAATAAGCTATGACTGCAAAACAGAACTGTATTTAGAGAGAAGCATTGCCCTGCATAAAGATTTCTCATCTGACACACAATCCCTCTCACTCCAGCTCTAAAAAATGTTCTTGGAACAAATTTCCTCCTTCTGTTTTCTTTTTCTCTGCTTAGAGGGCCAGAAATGCAGTTAATTTGGGAACTGGTAGCCTGAAACAGTTTTCTCAGGGAATCCTTTGGCCAGCCTACAAGAATAGTCCTTCACCACAACTACCAGGCCTGCCGTGAACTCACTGCCAGCAGCACCCAGAAGCATTTGACCATGGGCAGGAAGGTGCAGCTTCCCTCCTTCTGCCTTCTCCCCTTCCCAGTTGATCAGTAGATCCAGCCCTTGGTCAGGGCCACACAGGTTCTTGACTACGAGATCTCCATGACACCTTGGGGACCATAGTGAGGCAGTGTGGGCACCTGGCACGACAGCCATCCTGTGGCAAGGGTTAAAACACCTACCCTACTGGCAACTGAAACTTTGCCTTTCTGCTTTACCCAGGCTCAAGATGTTGATGAGGAGCACAAGCAGGGGAGGGAGGTGTTCAGCAAGAGCGCTTGGGCACACCCAGCTCCCACGGCACTCAGCCCTGGATCAAGTCCCATGTGGGCAATCCAAATTGATAAATACACAAGAAGCAAGACTGGAGGAGTTTTAAAAAAATAATTCAGTTGTAATTGGAGAAACCGAGACTCATGGAATATTTTCCTTCCCACAAGGCAGATGAATCTATGATTTGTATTCTCTGATTTTAAATGAGATTCTCACTCATCTTCAGTGGGTTTGATTGATGTTGCACACGAGGCCACTCAGTAAAATGATACAGTGCAGATCAAAGCATGAAAGATAATTTTCCCTGAAATGTACATAGCTAAGGGAAAGTTATGACTCTTTGTTTCACAGTTTATAGAATACAATTTCACTTAAAGCCTAAATCTGTCATTTCTGCATTGTTTATCAAAATGCATCCAATGCCCTCTCCCCCTAGAAGAACAGTGTCAAGTCAAAGGTAGAAAAATCAAGCCAGTACAAAGGCATTATTTCAAATATCTAACCATAAACTCATGGAGAATAGCATGCCATTTGCATAAATATTATCCACATATGATGCATTTGATGTAAGCAGAAAGTAATTCGTCTGCAAGTTAAACACCCAGAGTGGCAAAAGGTGCTGTAAAATTTATGACAAAGACTGCTTGATGTATACCTAAAGATGCTATGAAGTGCCTTCACTTGCTTGTGTATCTATATTTCATAACTTAGTTTTATTCATGCAGGAGCTGAAACATATTCCCAACAATCATCATTTTAATCTTCTTTCTTCAGTTCCTGTTTTTTGACTCAGTGGCACTTTGGGAGTAGATTTTCCCTCAAAATAATTTCACTATCAAATTATTATGTGTAACATAATTAAAGCCACTCTGGTTTTTTTTGCACTACAGCAATACCAGGCTGATTGGTTCAAAGCAACCTTACAAACATCCCAAGCACTCCCCACCCCCACATAAAGCTGCATCACCACTTTGAGTTAATGTTTACAAACTTGATAGGCTAAAGTGAATTTGGGAGATATGAGATATTTGAGATAGAAAAGCAAAATCGTAGAATGGCCTTGGCTGGAAGGGACCTCAGAGTTCATTTTAATCCAACCTCCCTGTCATGGGCAGGGACACCTCTCAACTAGATCAGGCAACATATGGGGACCGAACAGGAGTGGTAATACGAAAACACCTGGGAAGAGAAGAAATGGAGAGACAAAATTCAAACTACTCTATGCTTATATTTTAAATTTATTTCTGAAAAGCTTGTTAATTTAATTGGAAACACCTTTGTGGAGAGCAATAAGCTGTTATATGAATCATCTCAGCCCTGATATCACTGAACTGAAAATCCGATGCCAAAAGCTGCCTTCTGTTACACCCGTGGACCCTTGGATCCTTCAGAATTACTTCTGGGCTCAGCCTGGAGCTGTTCCACTGCAGTATACACAGGTCACAGATTAAGGGTGACCACAGTCATTCATTGTTTTGCTTTTTTCTGAAAGCAAGGTCCTCTGACACAGGGTATTCCTACGTGACTTCACTGTGTTCAGGATGTTTCTATGGCTCTTTGATTTGTTTTACCTTAGGGGCTGGCAGAATGGTATATATACAGTGGTACGATAATACATGATATCACATATATCACATCTACATGATATGGTAACACAATATTACCGAAGATGTGGTGGTACACAATCTCCCAATCTTATCATGCCAGCCATGAAAGAAAAAAAGAAATTTCTCCTTGGATCAGCCAACTCCAATACACACAACAGCTAAAGGAGCAGGATCTGGCAGCCTTTTTTTCCAGGAGAAAATTAATGCTTTCTCAATCCATCTACACTCCTATATTCAGTTAAAACATTTGCTGAGGATTTCAGGCTCAAGAGCTAAACATTGAAGATGACCTTAAGCAATTAAGTTATCACGCAGAAGCAGCGTTCAGGATGTAATGGAACAGAGGGCAGATGCTGTAAAGACGTGCAAAACACTTCAGCGCACTCATATTTTTAAGGCTCACAGAAATCCAAAGAGAGTACAATACATTTTTTGAAACCTACCATCTAGCTGCCAGCCTTGGGGGAAAACATGAGACAAAGTTGTCTCATGCATGAGCTCCACCTGCACCATCACCTCCATCACTATTTCCATTCCTCCTAAAGACTGTTCTGTGGAGTTTCCACGAGGAGGGAACAGCGGAGAACACTGAAGCCTTCCTTGGCTTACCAGCCAAGGGAGGGAGGGTAATATGACTTTTACTTAGTTCTAATTGAAATTTCTGCTTTGGAAATGTTACAAATTATGAACCCATTGTCAATGTGTTGTCTAAAGGTACTGTGGGGAAGAAAACTTGAATGACCAGTTTTAAAACAAGGCTTCTTGTTTAAACATAGCATAGTTCTGTCTTGAAAAAGCCTCAGCATTAGTTTCTGTACTTTTTAGTCTTTGGTAAAACAAGGAAGCATCAGTAACATGAAAACAAGAATCTGCTCCATGAACCAGTGTCAAAGGTTTATTATAAAAATGCCAAAAAGATCCTTTTCTCTGAGTGAACTATGACAAAATGTAAAATTCCTCTAATCTTATCAATCAAAAAAAATCCTAATGTAACCATGAGCTACCTAGAGGTAAATTGGACTTAATTCAGAGTTGTGTGGTTCAGAAGTTACAACCCTACAATATGAAGTGAGCTTGTCATTACCACTGACACGAGCAAAAGAAGGTAGTGTGACCCTGGTCTGGGAATTGGAGATAGGGGAAAGGACCAGAACTAGAACATCCAGAGGTGAGATTCCCCAGCTATCTACAACCCTGCTCATTTCAGTACCAACAGTACCTTAGAAACAGCAGCACGTCTTCACCTGGAGCCAACCTATTTCATTTCTGCTGTTCCCTCTATGCAAGTAGCTTAAATACATGTAGTCTGAACCACTCTAGTTCTGCTCTCTGGAAAGGTCTCCCTGTCTGGAAACTTTTTGTGGTCCTTTTGTATAGGAGGATTCAGTCCAGCTAAATTCTTTGCCTTTGACACCAGTATCTATAGAGGAACGGGGTTGTGCTGGTCTCAGAAGAAAGTGCAGGCACAGAGACCAGAGCTCGTATGCCAGTTGGGTAATACAGCTCTTAGCTGGAACACTTGGTGTTCAATTTAATTAAGTTTCAGGAAAGGGTGAGATAAACAAAGGAACTCAGTCACTAGCCTGGGTCATCTCCCTCTGCTTCAGCTCCACGGCTCTTGCTCCTCACATGCAAAATAAGCATCTCCCTGGCTGAAACATGAGAAGACTAAACAAACCCCACACAGAGCCAAAAGAAATACAAATACTGCCTTTGCAAGAAACTTCGAGGAGAAAACATAAGTTTAGATCCACTAGAATATTGTGATTAGGATATTTGCAAACAGACTCTCCCCCCTATAGGGCAGCCTGCTGAGGAGTCAGCAAGCCAACATGTATACCAGAAAACTTGATTTGTTTTTTTCAAATGTAGTTCCTCAATGGAAACAAATTCAGGTTATCACCAAGCATAAAACCTTGCACATAGCTGCAGAAACAGGGCTTTTACCCTGCTGCACAGGAGAAATGGGGTTGCTTATTACCTTGTGAGAAATACCTATTGGAATCTTGCCGCAGGTTTTGTTAATGATAAACATCGCCTGTCAGCAGAGAGACTTCGTTTTAAATTTCTACTTAATATGGTTTGACAGATTTTGTAACCAGCTAAAGAAGTTATAAATGGCCATAGGTCATTCAGCTATTTAAACTGGAGGGAATTTCTTACCCCATGATAGCTTGTTGACAATACATATATAATTAAAACTGAGATAAAGCAAAATTAAAAGCAAAATAACACGGTAGCACAGATTTTTCACCCTTCTACCCTATGTCTGTTGATGGAAACCTTACGTATGCCTTTTTCTATGGACTGAAAATTGAAAGGCAGCCATACTTCCAGACACATTATTAATTATTCTTGATGCGGAACCACATCAATTTGAAATCTGAAGTGTTGGGCAATATTTGACACACAGTCCCCCATGATTTCAGTTAGAACTTAGGCGTAACTTCTCACCTACAGGTGCAGCCCTGCCGTAACTCCTCTGGCTGGCAAGAGTGGTGGGATGGATGAGCTACCCAGAAAGACAAAGCCTCTGCAATGATCTCAAGGAAACTCCTGATGGGATATGTTCATCCAAGGTAAACTAGTCCTGCAATGAAACGATAACCCTTCCTCACAGCAGGACCTTTAGCATAAATCTATATTAATGTGCAGCCAGTCCTCTGTACAAAAAATTTACAGGCTGCTTTGTTTTTTCTTATTTTAACCTCAAGATATTTTTACTTCTGGCCCTTGAAATAAGTGGGTTTCTCTTTTCCCTCCAAATATGTCAAAAAAAAGTTGGCAGCATTTTTAGTGTTACATGAAATCTTTGAAATAGCCCCTTTTTATAGCTAGAAAAGCATTCTGGATGTTCTTGGTTCCTGATCATTTCGAATTAGTCCTATATGTTGAAGTGACCAATGCACAGTGGTAAGAAGTCAAAAGAAGAGCATAGTCTTTATCCATCTTCAACACATGGCAGAGGTTGAAGGTCCAAACTACCTTGCAGAAATGTGAATTTAGTTGTTCAGCTAGAGATTCCACATATATTTGGTCTAAAAATCACGGCTCTGGTGCACATATTACACTACACATATGTGCATCTGCATGGCACACATCAATTTATGAAGCCTTTATTATCTGTAACACAGTATCCCGTGCTTATAGATGTTGGAGCAAAGCCAATTATCTTTTCTTCTTTAAACATCAGGTTGTACGTGCCAGCATGAGCATCTACATCACACCTGACAGTACATGAGAGCCACTCCTGGGAAATCCAATAATCTAATTGAAACAAGCAGGCTGTCTTGGAAAGCATTTATTATTCATTGTCACTCCATTAATATTGTATGGCAGAGAAGTGATTGCATTGAAAAGGTTACTGTCAAATAAGTAAGGAATCTCTTTGTCAGTACAGGAAGGTCAACATCTAAGACTAGGCAACATCTAGGACAGAGGCAGTTAGTCAGTCATTTATGTACAGGATGATGAAAAATGACAGAGCTGGAGACAGACCCACCGCTAGAGCTTCACTTTGAATTATTCAGTAATCCTTTTGTTCTTCCCAATGGAACTGACAATAGTTTGCATATTTTTTAATTGCCCTGATAAGGCCACGAGAAACGTTCTAGTGATAAAAGTGCAGAACACAAAGTGGAGCTGGATTTACTTAACTGCCCACAATAGATCATCCTGACACACTTTTTTCCCTTAAGCAACAACATGGAGAAAAAAAAGCAAGCAGTGTGTTTCTCTTCCAAGGCTGTAACAGACAAATGTTTCTATTTCAAGCTAAAACATGTGACACAAGGAAAAAAATGAGGGGACTAGAGGGAAACCTTTTTCATACGTGCAAATGCGTTTATTAAAAAAAGATCATCCAAGTAATTGAATTTTGTATATTATTTTTTCCAGTAGTACAAAATGACAACAGGCCCTAATGAAAGGTACATAAAACTGTTTCAAATGGGGAGATAAAAATCTGGATGTAGGGAA
>NW_009715322.1:173957-241620 GCF_000703405.1 Apaloderma vittatum
AAAAATGAATATCCAATGTGTGTTTCTTTCTAACTTAACCATTACAAATCCCCAGAGACTGATTCTACAGCAGAAACTGCTAACTACTAAAGCAAACACATTGTGAAGGGGGTTTCCCCCTTACTGTTCCTTTAGGATAAGTCCTTTATCATACCTGCCAGCTGTAACTGAAGTCTGGAGACTTCCCACTTCTATCTACAAGATTCAGAGAAGCACTATTGTATCACACAGCAAAGAAAAATTATGTACACACTTGCAGAAATCATCCCCACCCACCTGAAACCTTGAGAACTGGGAGATAAAAAAAAACCCCACACAACTGTACCACACCTCTTTCTTAAAGAGTTTTGCAAAAAGGACACAAAATGTCAAATTTCCCAGCTTCTCTGCCATGCAGTACATAACAGAAGGGAAATGCATGGGTAACAGCTTTTGGCTGCTGTCTTTTTTTCTGGTTTGTTTTTTTTTTTTTAGGGTAGGGAGGGTATAGGAGATAGGATGGTAAAAAAAAAGATTCTTTAAATCACTTTTACTATATTCAGTTCTTGAAGGACAATTGGTGGTTTCTTTCTTTAAGGGCACAGAAATGCACAACATAAGACATTTCTAGCAGAAATAAATGAGGAAGAGAGAAATATAGGATAGTTCCTTCCTCTCCACTCATTCCTCACTGAGAAACACCTGCATCATCCTGTTTGAGGTCCTGCAGATCACTGTTCCTTCTCTCACTGAAGCTCCAGCTGGAGCCAAATGAAATTTGGAGCCTCTATCCAAAAGTCTTTTTCTTCACAGACAAGGCAAGATACAGGCTGTGGATTACATTTCCCAGAAGCATTCAAGCTCACCTTCACTTCTGAAACCCAGGATTACTGCAGGATCAAGCTGAAATAACGGGATGGGCAGAGGGATAATCTCTCCTGCCTCTCTACCCCATGCTTCCTGCTTCCCAAAGCTACTCTCATGGGAGCAGAAGGCAGTTCCAAGATAGGAATTGACCAATTTCATTTACCCTTATGAAATTTGTGAAATAACGTTGTCAGTATTGTGTTCACTTTAATTAACTCCAAAGACCGACCACTTCCCTTAAATTAGCATTCTGTGAAAGCAAGGAGTGGAGGGAGGGAAAACCAACATCTTTGGAAAGGATAATAATACTTAAATCGACTAACTTTGTGATAATTAATTAAAGTGTTAGCAGTTCTCTAATTGAAAAATGTTAAATGTATTCCCCAGAATCTTCCATGATTTTTTCCATTAAATTCATCATTAGAGGACACCTATTACAGATCACCCTTTTCAAATACAATCTTCCTGATAGTCAGGAATCCTGGCAAGGTCAAATATCTAGCTGAATCCCAATGAGAGCAGGCAACTGGTGAGCATAGTGCTCAGTAAGATTGAGAAAATGTCAAACTATGAAGATAAATGATGGCTTTCCAAATTTAAGGCAGAACACATGAAGTGTAGTACACAAGTCAATACTTCCCTATGAATAATGTATTTGCCTTGTGAGGTGGCCCACATATTAGCCTATTAGTTCCCTATCATCTTAAAAGAATTAAGTTAAGCAAATAAGATTTATGCAGGATCTATTTATACAAAATACAGAAGGAATTTTTTTTCTTCTGTAGGTGATACATGTTCCATAACATCAATGCTCTCCTTCAATTATTTTCTTCCAAGTTTCACAGCTTTTGCTACGTATTAAAAATAGTGGCATTAAACATACAGCTAACACTTAATATCGGTATACTTCTGCTTCAAATGCACAGAATACATCAGAACATGAATTCAAAGTCACCAGAATATGAATTCATAGTCACCAGAATAGTGCATAAGTTATTTTTGTAGCTGGTGCTGTGCTGGTTTGTCTCTTAATTGATAACTTTGGAGTTGAGGGAGAAAGAAATAGGCTGCTTTCAAGTGTGTTCCATCACACCCAGGAGACTGCTGGCATTGCTGATATTTCTTTCCTTTTTTCTACCTGCTTGATCACTTTGTCTAATAAATACAAATGGTCGTCTACAGCCACAATGTAGGACCTATAACACATGGAAGGGGTGCTTATGATAAAGGAGCATCCGCTTTTAGATATGTAGGCAGTATGGCATGGAAAATGAGGTCTAGGAGGGAAGTACTGGGGGACTGAAGCCAGAGACTGATATCATACTGACCCTTTTGTAAAGGCAAGGGCTCAGATTGACGATGAGAATTGAATGGAACTCCATAGAACTAACTCATCAAATTAAACAAAAAAAACAAAACCAAAAAACCTACAGTTGCTATTTGTTCCCTTTTCTAAGCTTTTCTCAGAAAACAGGTCTTAGAGCTGTGCTTCATGTACTGAGCAATGCTTGCTTAGCAATAGTTTAGAAACTTGTACAAACTTTTGAACTGTGATTGTGGTGATACATTGGCTTTTTAAATCGCTAGTTGAGTTTATGGTCCTTGCACATGTCCCATAATATACAACCTGTCTTACACACACAAAGAATACATTAAAAATGCAAACACTTGCACATGGGACAGACTTCTCTATGGCTTAATATGCTTATGGTTGTCATAAAATTTATTTTAGGAGAAAGTCATAAAACAAAATCCAGAGAGTAGAATAATGGGATAATTATGCTCTAAAATCAAATGTGCTTTCTTTATGTCACAATTTCATAAAGTCCAAACAACTTATTATAACAGTCCCTCCACAGAACCACTATAGTTAATGGTCAGTTGCTGCTTCCAATATAAACCTTACTTTTCAAGATCTTCATACAATTCAGTAATTCTAGCTTGTATTAAACTAGAACTTGGCACATCAACAAGTTATCACCACAGATGTAATTCTCCACACCTAAAATGGCTAAAACTTCTCTGTGTCTCTGGCATTGCAGGTATAAGGAACAAAACAGATCCTTAAGCGGGTTAAAGTAAAGCCTAGTGGGCCAAAATCCAAACTCCACCCTGTTATTTATATACTAAGAAAAATATAGTACCATATATTTTAAAGAAATATTTGAAAGCACCAGTAGGATTTCAGTTCTACATCACTAACACCATCCTGAGCAATTTTGCCTCATAAATTAATAACAACCAAAGGCTTGAGAGAAAATTCAGAAGGGCATTCTGTAAGACACTGTTGGCAGGCAAATGAGGCAGTAGTCACACGTGCACTCAGGAATATTTGGTAAATTCAAAGTTTTTGAGATAAGTCTTACAGGAACTGATATTGTCATTCTCATTCCTCCAATTGTTCCTTGCTCCTGTTTCCCTCTAGAAGCAGTTGGAGCTTCAAAGTTAGATCTGGGATGTCTCCCTCAGCACTGTCCTTCTCTTACCTGGGCAGAAGAGCCCATCCTGGGCCAGTCACAGCTGATTAGTCTTGGGACAGCAAAATCTGAGTTGCCTTACACTGCTGAAAAGCCTCATGCCAGTAATTTCAGCAGTGCCATGTACTAACTGTTGAAGGCCAGTCACCTGCAGAGCAGTGCATCTGAGAGTAAAAAGAGCCAGGGAGAAAACAATTTCCTGGGATCCAGCAATAAAGCAAAGCTTTGCGTCAAGAAGAGAGATTGTGAGTCTGTTTTAGCAAAACAGAATTCCAATTTTAGCAAATCAGAAGTCTATTCCACATATTATCTATAATCTTCTGCACTCTTTTGTGTCTGGCTATTAAAATTGAACCGGCAGTCAGCATCTCCAGTATTAATCAGAAGTCAGTGATGCTACCCAACTGGAGACATTCTATAGAAAATAAAGGTACTACATGGTCACCTAGGAAATCACCACATCCTTCCCCATGCAGTGGCAAGACTGCAGGGAAGTCCATAGCCTAAACTTCCATATTCATTCAGAAGCTTTGCAATTTACCACTTCCTCACATCAAATATATATTAGTTTCTTCAATTGCCCTATATGAATTCACAGCTGAAAATATTTGACTTGGCCAGAACTAATTGTCTGTCAAGAAGATATTTCACAGCCAAGCAGATAGCTTAATTGGATATTTAGTTTAACTGCAGGCTTTGTTTCCTTGTATTTCAAGTCTTATTCCTTAATGTTTGTTAAATTATATGTTCTGAACACATCCTCAGATTGTCTGCCTTTGAGGGTTCTGTTGTTCTTTGAAAATAAACATGTTTCATTATTAGCTTCTAGCTCCCTGCCATTTCTGACATGATATCTCCATATTCAAAAAAGAAAAAAAGACAGGCAGGTCCCTTCAGGAAATAAAATACAGATTGACTTTGCTGTCTCCAACCAATTAGCATCTGAAGAATTATAAACAATCTAGAAATACTTCAGTTATTTGCAGGGGAGAAGCATCCCTGATGCCAAAGCAAGGCACATCTGGATCATAGCACAGGTCTGCAGAGATCTAGCAAGTGCAAGCTAACTTCAGCTGATAGGAGAGGGTGCTGCCAAAGCCATCCACTACGTATATAATTCCAGGCTCCCTCTGACAAGAAAGTACATTAATGGCCATAAACTTTGCTCTACAGCTTAGTGTGTGTGTCAGCTCTGCCATTTCCCCACCAGAGCCATCTCTAGATCTGGTTCTCTACAAGAGCAGGACCGGCGTATTCCTCCACACGCTGGCAAGCCCTACGAGAAGCCCAAACAAACCCTGCTAAAGTATTTGAGGAAGTCAGCCTTCTTCCTGGAGCTTCCACCAGAAAAGGGTAGTTTTGGATTCCAGCCTCCTTTCCCCTTTGCTGCTGTCAAGGTCTAGACCGTGCAAATTAGCCCAGCATAGTCCACACAATATCATAAAACGCCGAACTCAAATTCAATAGTCCATGTTATAATCAAAACCTCTCTGAAACACCCTTATTTTCATTGATCCTTGCTCTCACCAGATGCTTAGCATTCTCCCGATGAAGTTTTTAGTATTTTTGTGAAATGATCAGTGTATAAAAGAATAAAGAACACATACACAAAATTTATATCCCATAGCGTATGGCAAATTGGATAAAGACCATAGTAAATGGAATAAATTGCAGACATGGATGCTTCTGATTTTATTATCAACCTTGTCTTTTGGCATCTGCTGTTCTCTTTGAAGCTACACAACTTCTGCTGATTATGGTCTCCCTCCTTTCGATCAGTGCAGTGTATGCGAACTCCATTTTGCAACTGATTAGATGTTTGCTAATACTTTTTCAGCATGACTTATACAGACACTATCGATTTTCAAATGCATCTAATTACACAACGCTCACAAGTTTTTTGTAAAAAAGCTTTATTTGCATGAGACAAGATCAAAATAATGGCGTTAAGTCCAATAAGTCCAGTAAGAATCAAAAAGGCCTCTTTCATAGGTGTCTTTTAGCCTCCAAAGTAAAGCAAATCAGCCAAGATTGTCTGACTAACGCCCTAGCATTAGATATTGGACCCAAGTTTACAGTTAAAGCAACGTAGGTTCTGCCTAAGATCTACCTGAAATCCATCTGAGATTTGAAATCAGTTTGCTGTGCTATTTTCATCTTTATTCATTACTGTTACTAGTGACAGGAGGACCTCTAGGACTATTTTATAATTTGCTTTCAAACAAGATACAGTTTGTATTTTCTTTCATTTCATCACAGAACTTGGCCTTGATAAACAAGCTCATTACAATACAGTTTCTAATCTCTTCATCAGGACTTGGAATATGGATTTCATCAGGACTTGGAATATGGATTTCTGAGAACAGAAATCAGTGCAGAGTGAAATAAATCTGCTCTACAGAGCAGGATGCACAGCATGAGCCAAACGTTCCACTTAAATAAAAAGTCAACTTTAACTCAGCTGCAAACCTATGTTGTGTGACACTTTCCCAAAAACCCCCACACTGCACATTATACATCACTCGAAATGCCCATATTGTTGGAACAGGGGCAAGAATGGTTCTATCAGTTCAAAAGGATACGATAAAGGGAACCACAGCCTTTAGACTAAGTTATGACAAAAACGAGTAACAAACATCTACTGAAATCAAGAGACAACACTATAGAGCAAATAGCAAATGACACTACAGATATATACAAAGAGCCAAGATGTTGCCTTTCAAACAGTTAATGAATAATTAATGGTGCACTCAATTAAATGAATTTGCTTATTTTCATAATTTCCATCCTGTCAAATCATTTGCACCTACACCAAAAAAGGGGACAGGAGGACAGAAAGAAAATGGCAGTTTGTTTGAAAGCTTGCTTCATTAATATTGCAGATCACTTATTTTACAGCAGCCATTTGCAAATCAAACAGTCAGTGCGTGCCATTTTGCATATCAACAATATTTTAATATGAGCAACATCAAATTTCAATTACAAGCACATGAAGCCAAAATCAGCTCTCAAACAGAAATACGATAGATGAACAGAATTGCTCAAAATTTAGTGTAGGACTTCACAGAACTTGAAAACATTCTCTCAGAGTAAATTGTTCTGCTGCCCCAAAAGATAACACGAAGAACGTGTTTCATTTCCCTAGATGGACCTGATTCTCCGCTACTTTATACTACTTTCCTATCAAGTAAAAGAAATCAAACCAACAGGAAGTGAGCTCAGCAGCCTAGTAAATGTCCTTGTTATGTTCCCTCCTCACACATCCTCACACCCTTTGCAGCTTTTATCCTACATACTTCATCAGAAAAATGAGATCCCTTGAAAAAATTTAAACACACCTATTTCCTTAAAATCCTAACATAAAATACTGGATACAAATGCATGGATAAAATCTCCGCAGAAGTAGACATGCAGGAATAAGTAACCCCAATTCTGAGGGAAATTAACTCTTGCATTTCTTGTAGTGTACAGACTTCAATACACAGGTAGAAGAAAAATGATTCTTACTTTCAGGCGCTATGCATTATGCAGAAATATTAGTGCTGATGTTCCTTATGACTTTGAATAGAAGCAACTTGGTTTACATCAAGCTCAGCACAGAATCAGAGAACAGAGACTGTCTCCTCAATAGCTCTTCCGATGTGTGATCAGTGCAAGGCAGTAGTAACAGTAACGGAAAACCCTCAGTGACAGCATCAATCCTTTCTTGCCCAGTGGGTAACAAACTTTCCCCAGTACATGTGGTATCTTGGTGGTCAGGCTGCTTTTTTTGTTCTCTTCTCCTGTTACTCTTTAGACCTAGGTTGGCCCTCATAAGGGAAAGGCTACAGTAAAAGACACTACTAAATAGTCACCTCAGGTTCTCCATAGAGCATATTAGGTTGGTGCCATTGCAGTAGCTATGACCTAGTTGCTGGTATCAGGCCATTATTACATGCTTTCAGCAGACAGGTTCCTAAGCATATACTGTCTCTTAATTTGGCCATAAATACCAGTCACAAAAACTGGTTTGCTGGAATTAGTAAACAAAGAATCACCAAGAGTAAGTTAAGTACAAACTTACTGGTAGTTTTTCATTTATTTTAACACAGTTCCAGCATTCACAGTATTTTTTTAATTGATCAGTAAAGACAGAGAAGCATTCTTAAATATGGGAGCAAGACTAAAGGTCTCCCTTTCAAATCAGGTAAGAAAAAAAAAAACAAACGCATCACCACAACCCACAATGTTTTGCATGCTGTAAATGGAAGTGCACTTTCCCTCCTAGCAAGGTTCTGCCAGAGTTTGGCAGGAGGTCCAAATGCAACTAAGTCAATTCTTCTTCCAAACCAGAAGACATTTAAATAAAATAATTGCAAGCTATCTGAAATTCATCTAGATTTCAACTACATTAAAAAAAAAAAAAATTCTTTGGGGCTCAAGCATGTCTTCTGAAGACATTAAGCCAGAGCTGATTTATTCAGAGCTCCTGATTTCAAGCTGATTGTCAGTGCTGAAAATGCTGCCAGGGTACCACAGACAGGACAAAAAAATCAAAAAAGTAAAAGTCACTTCACTATAGCAAAAGCAGGAGATGTTGCAGTCTACCTGGTGATTCTCATAGCAAGCCAGAGCTGGGAAGAAGCTCAGTCTCCAAGTTTCTAGTTTTGGCCACTTTTCTGTCCCTACCTTAATACATGCATACAAGGAAACTAGACAGAGCAATCCCTTACTCCGGTGTATAACACATTGGTTTATGAAGAGAGGCTTCAGGAGACTGACTCAGTTTATCTACTTGAGGATTCACATAGCACATTCACAAACAGCATCAGGTGAGACAAGGCTGCAGTCAAATGAATCTGAAGAATCAGTTCTGTATAAACCACTTAGTTTAGTGCCTACGTTAACAGAATATATTAAGTGCTTACAGCCTAAAACATAAGCTCTGTCGATAAAGTGTAAAAGGAATCTCCGTCATCTTTGTGGCGCAAGTGAATCTGGGATGTGTATGTATGTATCAGCAGATACTGAAAGGTTTGGAGTGACAAAGAGTCATTGTAATAGCAGTTTTAATCTGATGCATGAAAGGATTGACTTGCACAGCATTTACAGACTGGAAGCAGCTGGCTAGAAGAATGCTAGGAGGGCTATTGGAAGAAAGAGAAAAGAAAAAACATGCATTATAAAATAGCTTCTAGCCCAAACACTTCACCACTAGTAGGTGGGAGAAGTATTTCTGGATGACACAACAAAGGACTCATCTGCAGACACTCAGGGAAGCCGTCCACAGAGGCCAGTGAACTGGAGCAAATTGATGGGTTGAAAGAGCAAAAGGGCAAAACAGCAAAGATCTGAAGCTACAGAGCCCAGGCTCCCAGCAGGGAAGGCTAAGGGATCAAAAACACAATTAAAAGTCTACAGACAGAATTGAAAATATTGATGAGGGAAGTTAGAGGTTCAAACGTAGAGACAGCAGGTAACTCCACAGACAGCAGGTAACTCCACAGAGAGGGCAAGAAGCATTAAGGTCAACCTAGGCAGGTTTTCAATCAATAGGAGCAAGCTAGAGGCTAGAGGCTAAGAGGGCAGGAAAATTAATCTCCAAATGCTGCAGAGGAACTAGCTTACTGAAAGATGAAAAGCCTGATTTAAATTAGACAAGTATAATACAGCAGACTGAAGCTACTGTACATATACCGCATCAGTAAAGTTGCCTAACCCTGGCTAAATATTTTTATTAGGTCAACAATTGGTGATTATTTATTATAAAAGCAAAAATATTGAGACAACAGTAGAGAGAGAGGTTTAGTCACTCAGCAAGCACTGCTGACCTTAGATAATGCGTGGTCATCACATATGTGAATCTGGTGTGGGTTGGCTCCCATTCCCTTCAGAAAGGAACGGCCAATTGGTTACCCTTGGCAGCATATATTTCATTAAAACATCTCTTCCAGAAATGATATTTAGTCCTGTTTCAGCAATACAAGTAACAAAACTAATGCCTTAGGCTTTTTCTTCTGTGGTGCTTCATTCATAGATAGAAATGTGTTTTCCTTTCTGATGTGAATTCACAGGACTGATTTCAGCTCCCTTTCTAAACTCAGTTACAATCACTTACTGTGTATCTCTGCACTAATTTCCTGAGCTCTTTAACACTCAGGATTTTATCCACAGAAATGCCTTGTAATTAAGCAACTTTTCAATCTTTTTCATACACCAAGTGGATTGAACTAATGGTTTTCACTTGGAAGTCACATTCTGAAACATTTTTATAGATCTTTTCCATATCCTCTAATTTTGCCATCTCCCTTTCAAAAGTCTCCAGGTCTATCTGCAACAGAGTGGTATCTGCTTTTACCTTCCTCTGAGTCCTGCTCAGTCCTGTTTGTTCCTGTTGCTCTAGGGTACCACGCTTCTCTTCATTGTTCAGTATATTCCCCTCTCAAGAGTTCCTATTGATTTTTTTCCCCTAGGGAATGCATTTCATTTAATATTTATCACAGCTTATGTACAAACTTAGACTGCCGGAATGCAGCAAAAAAATCTGCTTTATTTAGCACTCCCCTATCTCACATCATACCCAGCAACGATAGAAAGCTTTTATGCTTACTTTGCCATGACTGAATAAAATATCAATCATCAGGTCTAAGAATATGCCCCATAGAACCCTAGACCAAGCAAACGATGTCCTAGTGGCATCTACCTTTTAGATTAGTCAATCTGCCCATTCCTAATCCATGCACTTAAGAAAAAAAAAAGAATCAAAACACTGTGGACTTGTAAATCAAGTGTCTTTAAAGAGTTTGAAGGAGTTAAATTAATGCAGTTATACCCAAACTTGTAATCTCATGCGAAAGCTCTAGGTTTGCCTAAGGTTATTTTCTACAAAGCCATGTAGATGGACTTTAAATTCTTCTACCTATAGAAGAATAAGCTAATAACCTAGGAGAATATAGAAGAGCTTTTAGCTTTTATGCATCCTTATTAGAAGTTAACACAAATTTCAGAAAGTCCGCTTAAAATTGTTCTTTGCCTGGAAACATAACTCATTGCTTTTATCACCCACCACTCAAGAACTCTCCTCTTCTGCTTCTATTTTTGCTCCTGTGTTTTCCCTTTCAGACTTTTTTATCAGGTTTAACCTTTCATTTAGATTTATTACCTTTTATTTCCTACTTCTCTCACCAGTCTGTTGATTTACAGCTGCTGGTTTCACTTCACCACTGAGTAAGGTCTTTGACATCATTGATATTGACTAAGGAATTAAATTTTCATTGTGTATGGACTTATCTTCTGGAAGTTCCAATTCTAAGTGTTTCTTAGAATTTCAGAGCAAATTTTTTTGAGAAAACCTTTTTTCCCCCTCAGCCTGTGTATAATTTGCACTTTTGAATCACTAGTCCTAGATCTTGAAGCAGAATGTGCGTCAGACATACTGTGCCCATCATAACTATAGTACATGCAGCGATAATGACCTCAGGGGAACAAAGTGTTGTTTGAGTGCCTTTATTCCAAGTTCCCTTGGCTGGTAATTTTACCAAATAAGACAGGCTGCATAAGCAACAGGCATCCATCAACAGCTACCACTTGCTTTTGGCCCTTCCAGCACTGAATGGCACTCAAGGTGAGAAAGATGTGTACTGGTGGGATGGCAAGACAACAGTACTGCTGTTTACAGCTTCTCCTTTTCATAGAATACACCTGGTAACTCAGCACAACCTGCCCCCATGCCACAGATCCAGCAGATGAAGGCTAGAATCAGCTAGAGAAAGCACTTGGGTCTTCAAATACAGCTGCATTTACTGAACTTTCACATCATACAACTGGAGGTGGTCAAAGGATTTTGTTACAAATTACTGAGTGAAAAATTCCTAATTACAATTGGCAAGCAGCAGCATAAATGTAGATTAATACCCAAGTTACAGACAAATTAGCACTCCTTTACAGATAGTAGTCTGAAATTTGATAAAAGTTTACATCAATGCTCCAAGGCACATTTACGTAAGCAGTAGCTCTCACCTTTTGTAGAACCCACAAGTTTAATCCAAAGATTTTCAGTGGTGCTGACCTGGTAGACCTGACCTGCCTATCAGCCACTCTTTACTCTTAGTGATTATTAGTTTGTCATTTGGGCTGCTCATATCTCAGTCACATCACTAATCAGTTTGAAATGCGGAATAACTCGTTATGCTAAAACCTCAGTCCACAACTAGACTCCATTGTGAAGACAAATGCAGTGGTCATAATATATTTAAAGCTGCCTACAAATACGCACATCTAAGATAAGTGCCTGTCACGTAACAGTCCTGAAATTTTCACATACTTTGCAAAAAAAGATAAAACTGGATCAATATTAATGTTTTTAACTGCCTGGTGTAAACAGTTTAAGTCATACAGGGGCACTCAATAGAACTGTGCATATGTACCCATGTTACAAAGCTCCTAGGTACTGCGCAGCTTCATCCAATCCCACACGGTGCTTATTTGCAGAGTCATCACTAGTACCCTGTTTCAGTCTATGCAATTTTAATTTTGGATATGTGTGTTTTCCAAGATGTCTCTTAAGAAAAGTGTTTAGGATAATTAGCTTGCAAAGTATGCTCAACTAGACAGGGAAGATACACCAGCTGCCTGGCCATCCTCTATAAAGAATGAAGTATCCAGTAACAGTTCTAATGTCACAAATAGAAGAACATACTTTTGGTATTCAGGAGGGAATTCAGAAAATTCATTACTTTGTTACCAGCTGTATTTCAGGGATAAGACCTAAAACTGTCTCCCTCAGCAGTTTCAGTATTAACTCATCAAAACTGCCAATCAAGTTGTCTTGATACACTTTAGCTCTTAAGTGTACATCTATTTATAAATAAAATAAATTATAACATGCATAAAATTTGAGATGTGGGTCATTACACAAGAGTGTAATTAAGCCTGACTGGGTTCTTACAAGCTTTATAGAAGCCATGATAAAAATCTTCTTGGCTTGGATTAAAAATGAATTGCTGAGTAAATTAGATTTCCCAGTGTTTTATCTAATTAATCCACCTCTTAAAATGGTTGGCTTTATAATTACCAGCTAATCTCATCCACATGATTATTTTTTTCTGTTCTTACCTTTTCTTTTAGGGATACTATGATTTTGATGGAGGCTGTGTGTGTGTAGTGTTGGGGGACTCTGGTTTATTTACTTGCAGGTGCATATTATTGGAAGCCAATTCTTGGGTGATGCAGCTAAGGAAAAGCTAATTTGTGTGGCATTATTCCACTTTGCACAACCATACAGCTGGGAAGTAATCTCAGTACATCTAAAGTATAAAAGGCAAATGAATGCTAAAGCTCTGCAAAATATAATTCCCTAGGTTAAAGTCTCACATGAGCAATCTCACCTTCCTCAAAACAGTGCTAGAGGGTGATACTCTAAAGGTAACTCTTGAATCATTTAAAAAATAAAAATTCTTTTTTGTTTCTCCTCCTCCTCCCTCCCAAGCCACGTTGAAAAGGCAAACTTGAAGGCAACCTCAGTTTTCAGGATTTGACTGGTCCAAGAGGGAAAAATAAATTCAAGTCAGCAGAATACAAGTAAACATGAGTTCACTGGGGAATCTCAAAAACTCAGGTAGGTTTTACACTATTTTAAGTTTACTTGAATCTTGTGGGAATTTCAGATAAATTCAGATAATACTGCCTGCACCCTACAATATTCTGACTCTTCTTTCTACACTTTTTCCATTTTTACAGGGCAGTCTCAAACTCACAGAAACTGTTCTCCTGCACAAGTCTTTGTCCTGCTGCAAGTCTTTGTTTGCTCTAAAATATCATTGGTGTCTGCTTCCAGGAGGTAAAGGCTCTTGCCTCTACCATTTTGCATAGAAGCATCTTGCTTCCCAGAGGAAATTGCAGCCTCCAGATAATCAAGTGACAGCTTTTATCCTGCTGCCCTCATTACTCTACTCACTCATTCAGCTCTTAAAAAAAAAAAAAAAAAGAAAAGCTCACACATTCTTTCACCTGGACAAAACTCAAGAAAAAATACATATAGAGAAAAGAGAAGGTATCTCTACCTGTGGGTTGGATAGGCCAGTCTCCATCATCAACTCCTTTCTCCTGGTCACTGTCAGTCAACATCCCTCCTTCCACCAGCCAGCCTCCAGTACACTGCAGAAAATTGCTATAGCTCACCTTCATCCTACCCAGGCAAGTGCTTTTACATAACAGGTGTTTGTCAGAAGTTTTCCAAAAGAAACAAAACTGCCCATCTAGCAGACCTAAATTTTCCTGTTGTTTCCTCAGAGACTTTCTATTCCTCCTTGCAAGGCCTTCTACCTGGTATTAATCTTCCCCTGCCTTTTACTCTATTCAGAATTAATTAAAAATTCCGATAAATCTTTCTTTCCCTTTCACCCCTCCCCAGCCAAACAACAGGTAGTAGATCTGTTGCCACTGGACATTGCAAGGGTCAAAAAAAGGTATAAATGGGTTCAGGAGGTGAGATAAGTCCATAGGGCCCATCAGGGATGATACAAATCACAACATTCAGTCTGCAGCTCCCATCTAGGGAGCCACCAAACCATCAACTCCCAGAGAGGAAACTGAGCAACAGACACTCTACTTTTTCATATTCCACCTCCTCCAGTCTTAACATTTACCCCCAGCCAAAGACAGACTATTTGTCTAGAGGCATCTCTTATCACACAGATCAACCGAGGCTTGGATGTCATCCATCAGTTCCTATCACTCCCTCTCTGGACACCCAATGTTTTAACCCTGCGTTTGGCTTGATAAGGCAAAGAATAGGCACCATGCCAGAAAAACAGGGATATGGCTGAGCTCTGTCTCAGGCTTTCAGAACTTCAGAGGAAGGAGCTCACTTCACCTGTTTTAGGATTGCGGAAGTCTGCATTGCTCAAAACTTGAGCATTCTAGTTATGTTAGTGATATAAGTCTTGAGGGAATCCAGCAGTGTGACAACACCAAGAAGAAAATAAGTTTCTCAGAGAGACTGAACACATGATAATATCCCAAAAAGACAAACTTTGCAGTATATTAAGAGCTTATTCTGCTAAACTGAAAGCGCCTTTTCTTTAGCTCTGCAATCACATTGCTCTCTTACTTTAAACTCTGCCCTGAAGGTAACCATACAAAATACCTCCCAGACTCTAATCTACAGTGCTAAACCCCCACTACTGAAAGTACTGCTATATAGCAGTAGCTATATGTACATAAGCACTCATCAATAAGATCTGACATTAAAATTAAATGTTATTTACACTTACACAACTGCATTTTAAGAGTCAAAACACAGATGAGTGGTTAGCTCAAGTACTATATAAAAAGACAGGGATGGCTTAAATAGGGAGAGATTGATATGGCAAAACCATGTTAACTGCATTCCTACTTTACCTTTGGAGGCACTTTGACAGGATTATAGGAAACAATCAGGTCTTCATGAGTAACCTTCCCTGCAGAATACAGTAATATGCGCCATCTAATCTCTTTATCTATTCTGGGTATTAACTTCACATGTCAATCTCCACACAGCCATGAGGTGATACATGCAGATATTTCATATTTCTCCACAAATTTCGTGTAGAGAAAGATTAATTCAATGGTGTACAGTCACCCAAGTTTGACATTTTACTGTGAAGACTGCATCAGTGAATGCAATTTAGGTGCATGCTACTTATGTTTGTGTAAAACCTTTACAAAACCTTAGGAATAATTTATTCTGCCCAGTGGCCTACTCTCCACATTTGAGGCGTGCCAGAGGAGTTTACAAGAAAACTAGAGTGGTTATGCGTAGTTGGTAAGTACCAATTTACAATAGCTAATTACACCCCAACCTCTAATACTTTGGTAACTACAGGTGAATACACAGTGTGATGAGCAGTGTTACAGCAGCACTGATGCACACCCTGCTGTTTGTGGTGGACAGCTGCCTCACACCGCACGCTGGGTATCTCCTGTTTTGCCCATTGCTGGTTGCCAAGCTCTCCAGTTACCTAATCAACCTTTCAGCTTGCTTGCTGAAGCCTTGGGCACCCTCCTTCGCTGCACTGTAGATCTCTCCTCCAGACTAGACTGAAGGATTGCTCAGTGGCGTGACACAACATTAGCTTCTCCTATTTCATCTTTTTAAATAACCATTACCTCCTTGACAACATGTTGCCTGTGCCTCTACAATACCACAATAACTGGGCTTCCCCAGTTCAATAGTAAACTGTTTTCAGTATGTCCGCATTTTATTGGATTATTTTAATGGAAACATCAAAAAACGTTTTTCTGTGGTCATTTAGAAATGAGTCTACATCCTCAAGCTGTGCCAGAGACACATACCAGTGATGCTGGGCTGGATATAATAGAATCACACTTAGGCTGCTGGTGAGGCTTTAGGTAGAAAGCTGTGTCCAGCTAGGGAGCACTACCCGTCAATATGCAGGTCCATTAGAGAGCTCAGAAAGTAAACAGCAGCTGACTCGATAATTAGTGATCAGTTCAGAAAATTATCTACAAAGATTGTACTGTCACAGTTTAACATAAAGGAGGAGAAAGAGACAGAATAAACAACCTCCTTCCCATCTCACTTTAAATACACCTCTGCTGAGACTCAGGAGACAAGCTCAATTACAACTTAAAAAAAAATATCAAAATATTTGTTTCCATTTCACATCTCTTGTAAAGCCTTTATCTTTAGCACGTTGTTGAAGGCCAGACACTTAATCTTCTGCTACAACTCTACCTTCCAATGTGACAGCAAGCATGGAGGAAAGCAGGCTGGAAGACAAAGTCAAGTAACTCTTCTAGCCTCTCCCTTAACACAAGTGATAACAACCACCTGTCACAGCATATCTAGAGTTGTACATTGAATGATTGATATTGTGTGCATTAATGGATGTATATAATGAAATGTTATGTTATACTTGATGAAGATAAATTTAAATAGTTTTCAGCCAAAGTCACCAGGCTAAGGTTCCCCTTTCTAGATATTGTGTAGCATGACAGCTCCTAAAATCTATTTAGATGACTCTGATTTTTAATACAGCCACTAGGCCAAAATTCTAACAGCACTAAACTCTGCATTTATGGTCCTATGACTTTTTAATGTTTTCAAGTCCTATTTCCACACAGTTTAAAGAGAAAAGTTGATGTTTCTAACTAAAAATTCATACTAGTAACTAATGCTTGGGTATTAATTGTCAGCCACAAATGACTCTAATCTGACAAGTGAATGGATTCCTTAGCCCAGCAGCCTCCAGACCTTGCTGTAAATTCACAAAATTCAAGACACTAGAAGCTATAGTCCACCACCTACAATTAGCCTGTCATTTGATATTCTCTGCCCAGGTGAATTCAGGTAAAAGCTGAATTAAAAGCTTCTTCAGATCTGGACTAAGTACCAGTATAGCACATACTCACACACACAAGAAGTCCATGTCTTGAACTAGCCCGATTCAATGTTATTAATAACATACTTTCACAAGCATTCATGCAGCACTACATTAAAAACTACACACTTAAAGTTTTAAGGTGTTTTGATGGTTTGTTTTTTTTTCCTAATCTTCACTACTACCTGGCTACTAGCAGAGTTACAGAAGTACAGCTTTGAAGCATAGAAAAAACATCAGCTATCAGAAATTGCATTAATCAGAAAAATACCCACTATTCTTTTCATCTCAGTGTGTAACTTCAGCACAGGTCCAACGCAAACTAAAGCTACCAATGCTTGCACTGGATTTACACAAAAGAAATTCTCAGGTGCTTCAGTCAAGCAAAGTGAACATATTAACTAATCACACCTCTCCGTGCACACTCACGCAAAGGAGTCTCATAAAACCTGCTGGGTTCATTCTGTCCTGCCAGTTGACTTGAGTGTACATGGAAGTGCCACTGCCTCAGAAAAAGCACGCTGGCACAGAAAGCCAACAGTAGCTGCAAGGAACACAGAAGGCTGTATTTTTTTCTTTTAAGACAAATTGTTTCTTTATTCCCCAACCCAAGAGAGTAATGTTGCAGTTTTCAAGGGCAGAAGGTGTCTATGGTGTTTGATTCTCGGTAGGTTTGCACTTTTAAAACATATAAACATTAAAGAACCTGCTTTGTGAAGACATTCAGAAACATTCACTAATTAATAAAGTCTCTCATTTGGTTTCCCTGTCTCCATTTCTCTACCAGCAAACTGGGATTAACCTTTATTAGGAGATAGGAAATAATTAATACCAGAAGACTTTTCAAACCACTACTGAAGCCTCAGGAAAATATAAATATCTGACTCTTAATTCACACCTCCAGCACAAATGGACATTAATTCCTATTTTGCTGGTAGCAAAAATAAGCCAGGGAAGTTGGGAGAAACCTTTTTCAATTTGCATACTACAATACTAAACATTTATTTTTATATATAGATAACCACAGAAGTCATCAGATATTCAGAAAGTAACACCATGTCCAAAGTAGTTAGTACTGACAACAAGGAAGGTTTCTCTGTTTATTTATGCAACTCCATCTTAATTTGTTGAGTTTCACTTATGTTACTATCAGCATTTGGCAAACAATCTAGAGATATGTCCAAATTTTTCTACTCTGAGGCAAATATTTTTCTGACAGCCAGTATAATTGTTTCTCCAGGACTCCGCTCTACCATCACTAATATGCTGAATAACCCTTCCAGCCATAAACGGCCAGAGCAATTCTAAGGCAAGTCAGGGTGGTTCCAGGCTGTGCCAGGGAATGCAACATGCTCTCCAGGCATATTTACTGTGTTCTCACAAGGCAGGGGTCAAACAGCCTGCCTAGGCTAGGAAATATAGCGATAGCTAGTTTCCCAGTTCAGGCACACTTAAATACCTAAACACTAACACAAGCATTTTAACTTTAAAAAACAAGAGAATAAGGGAGGTACAAAAATAGGACGCGGGGGGGGGGGGGGGGGGGAACCAAACAAACTTAGAAGTGTTGTCTAGGGTTTAAAACAAAAAGATTGAAGCTCACACCTGTGACAAAATTAAGTTTGTGAATCACTTCAGGAGGAAAACTGGAATTCTGAAGGTCAAACTGCATTCGATCAGGACTAAGAAGCTATTTAAGTAAATGGTCTCTTGTTCTCTGCTGGTAGCTCAACCAGTACACCCAGTGGCAGGGCAGGGTTGAGCCAGTGAAGGCCCATGCTTTGCTGTGGGCTGCAGGGGAACAAACAGGGCAGCAGGTTGAACTGCACACCGAGCGCATCTGACAGCTCTGCTAAGTGCCCTGCTTTCTTCTGCTCTAGAACTGCAGTACTTGATGGGGTTTGTCCACGGATACCTTGCAAAAGCAGAGCAGTGGACACATACAAGGTCACACAGCAGGGGACAGATGATGCAGTCAGGAGTAGGACTCTGGAAATATCTCTGTTTAAGGCTAGTCTCCCAACCCATGCTTAATCATCATCACATCTGACCTATAACGACTGTCAGGCACACCTAACCTATGCATGTGTATGCACATGTATAAACCCCATCATACATATTACCATAATAAAACCTAAAGCCTAACAAAACAGAACAATTAATTGGTGCAAATTCAGTATGAGCAATCTGAGCCCAGGTGAACCAAACAAATATCTTAATTCTGAAGCTCTGGCCTGATATTTACCATTGGACCCCACCACGTCTAAGTGACCTGACGAGTCCCCTTGCAGCAGCTGGCCCACTAGTAGTAAACAATATTTGTAATATCTCTGCAGAATAGGAATAATGCATTTGTGTTCACCGTCTGTGATATTTCATTTGTCACAGAAATCGATAGGAAATTTCAGAAAGGGCATTTTGTGCTCTGAATGTGCTAATGTGACATTCACTGGGCCAAATTCATCCCTGAGGCAACAACTGGCTTCCTGGAGTTTAAGCTGTGCCTGATACATACAACACAAGAGCCCAGTCTTTTTTTCCATGCTATATGCAACAGGGGCAGTTCTACCCTTGGTGGCGTGCAGAAGATAAAGAGTTACGACAGTTCTATTTTAAACTTGCCATCTCAGCCTCTTCCCAAATAAGATAGACAAGTTTGTCTCCTGTGACTCACTCCCCATCACCCTCTCCTTGTAGACTCACGCTACATCTCTTACTTCCTAGTGGGAGTTTCACACAGACTCATCCACAAACATGTTATGCCTACAACCCCACTCAATTTGCATGTTGAAAATTCCATCTGGGTGCAAACCTCAGCAACCCACTTCACAGCACATCAGGGGTTTCCAGGGGCCCCATGTGCTGACAGTCTCTAAGAACAGGACAGGGACCTTTGACGTGGGGGATATAAACAAGAGAATGATTTTGTCACAAACCAAATTGCCCCAGATTCTCAGGATAAACAGGCTGGCTTCTCACAGAGCCAACAGCTCTTCTCTACCCTGCAGGCCAAAGTCAAATGGTGTATCAGCAGGACATCTCTTAAGCCCCCAAGGTCAGCTTTGAACACCACTTCCTTCCACTTGGACTTAGAGACTGAGCTGGGGAAGGTAGGTTAGAGCTCTGGACTTCTGTCAGCAGTCTTTGGCAAGAGAGAAAATCTTAACTACAGAAGACATACAGACTTCCAAGAGCTGCAACGACATTATGTCAGAGATACAGAAACAGCTTCCAAAAGACTCAAAGGCCACAGGTCAGCCATCACAAGCTAGTGATCACCAGTAAGGCTGTGCTAAGGATCATTCGATAAAAACAAATGTTAAAAGTCACAAGCAATTCCTGAACCAACCACCTAAATAAAACCTTTCAGTAGCTCCTTTCCACACCATTCTGATGCTTTCATGGGGCTCTGGCCCGTGCCCCTGTGGCTCAGCCTGACACCCCCTCACTGGGGGCTGTCCGCTCCCCGCTGGCTCTCTGGCCACGCATCCACCCTTGGCCCAAGCTCCCTCTTCTCCACACAGAACCAGCTGCCAAGTCTCCTGCTCGGCCAGCGCAGTGCAGCAGCTGGGTTTCCCAGGGTGGAAAAGCGCAAAGAGGGTTGGCAGCTCTTCCACAGCCAGTCCTGGCCAGTTGTATCTACATCAACTGTCAGATTCAGAAATCGGCACTGGCAAGTGCCCCAGGCCAGCCCTTTCACCTCCACTGTCCCCAGCGCAGTTTCGGGGAAGATAAAAATCCACAAAAGCAGTAAACATGCACCAGCAGGCACTATTTGCTGGAAACCTTTCCAGCACTGCTTTCCACCTCCAAACCCAGCTTTTTCTTGGCGCTCTCCTTCATACACCCTGGGATGCACAAGCACTGCCTTCGAGGGTAAGTTACTCAAAGCACGGAGGGACCTGAACTGAAACCAGGGTCAGAGAGCACGGGTCTGCCAAGGAACAACACAAAAGGCTGATGCAGGTCTCCAGGCTCTTCCGTTTGCAGAGAAAATGGTCTCCATAGAGCCTTTCCTCAAACAGTCAAATCGGTGCCAAACTACCAACGACATCAGCCCCTCCACAGCCAAACCCAGGGACAGTCCGAGGGAAGGCGACTGGAGCCTGGGAGAGGAAACACCCGCAAAGCTGCTGCCCATAGAGAGTCACCGCATCAGACCAAGACAGCAAGGGAGCCCTCTGTCAGCGCCAGGGGTTGTCATGTGTTGATGGAATTTTTAACATCCCACAAGGAAAACAGCTCGTTCCATCCTTCAGAAAGGCAGGTGTGCTTGGGTAACACCGTACCACTGCCTCCGTGATGCTCAAGGATGTCTGAAAATGCACAAGGGATTTGATCTCGTACTACATTATTGTTAAAGAACAGAAAAGAGACTTGATTTATTGTTGAAAAGCTTTTAGATGCTGGATATATCATTCATATAAACAGTATCTGCTCTATCAGACATGAATTCTGGACAGGTTAATGCTAGCCTGTGACACTTTGCCATAAGCAGCACCCTTATCTTGCCTGTATAATTCAAATATTGTACATAAAAAGCCGGGAGGAATAAAACCTGAGAGTTTGAAGAATATTAAATGTGAAATAGAATTAAAAAGAGAATTTACAGTCAAGAAAGCAAGTGGTTAAAATAGCACACTACTCCACTGCAAAGCCATACAAGCAAATTGATTTTTTGGACCACTGATAAAATGAAAAAATACCATTTTTACTCACAGCAACACAGTGTTACTTTACCCTTACATTTAAATAAAGGTAGAACATTTTGAAATTAAAAGTTTTTGCAAGTGAAAAAAATCTAAATATTATGCTTTTAACTTCCATATTTTCTTCCAAAAGACACTTAAGGTGTAGAAATTCATTTTTCTTAAATATATCTTGATTTAATACAAAAAAAATTCTATTGTCAGCTGTGAAAAAAAGCAAATTTAATAATCAAGTTCAGAAGTCAAAGCTAAGCTGTTAGTACAAATTCAAAATGTGACATTTCTGAAATTACATCAAGTAGATATTATTAATATGAGTTTAAAGGTTTTTTCTTTCCTAACTTTCTAAGTGTACTGCAGAACAACTATCTCACATAGAATCTGCTTTGCATCCTTCCCAAGATGCTATAAATAAAATATTCAAAAAATCTCTACTCCAGTGATTCTCTTTTCCATCACAATTCACCTGTAATGTTATCTAAAATAAAATAAAAAAAACACTACTGCACAACCAAATGTAAGTGAAGCTCATGTGCTCAATCAGCACTCCCTCACAGGAACAAATTCTTTTTTCAATAACCTTAATTACTTTTCTTTACAGTCCTTTTCTGCATTCACAGCTCCCATTTTAAGTCATTGCATATACTTCTGCTAGGGTAACCCATAACTGTCTGAGACATATTGAAACTATTTCAGAGCGATTGGTTTATTATTTACTGAAGGATCAGATCGCTGCTGTTACTCAATAAATGCACGCTATTTCGGAAGCAATCTAATCATCTGGTATGTTCCGGTTAAATCTGTTGATAGTCCATGCCCATAGAGGGGTTTGGGACTCTTACTCCTCAGTAAGGTGCTCAGACTTGCTGGGGGTGAGGTTGCATTGCGGCTGGTGTCGTGTCTAATACAGCACTAACACATTTCACTCTGGAACTAACCAGGAGCAGTGCGAAACCACCAGCAGCACTCCTGTTCATTGAAGGGCTGTTCCCAGTTTCAACAGGGCCTGGGTTTTATGTATCCTCTAGTACGAAGGGAACGTTTCACGTGAACTTTCAGAGTTCCAACCTTGCTCTTGTGGTCACAGGCTCAATATGGAACCTACCCTCCACCACTGGGAGGTCATTGCCCACAAAACAACGAGTAGGAAGCATGGATAACTGAAGATTCAATTCAAGATAATAGTGTGGTTTTGAAGTGAAATGCTAACAGGATCAGTCCTTCGTTGCCTTTTATAGTTTTTCTTTAAATCTCCACTATTTCATCCCCATAGCAAGAAAAGTTACATAGTAGTCCAATTTCTAGGCCAGCTATTGTCCAAGTAAAAAAACAGGCCCTAGGAATCTACACAAGCCATAATCACTTTATGCCAGTGCTGTCATTGTCAGGAAATAGTTGTGTTTGTTTTAAGCAACGAGGAGGGTTTTTCACCTTTACAAACGTGTACCTGAAAAAAACTAAAAATCATGTCTCTCACTTTATAATGCCACTTGTTGGGACTGACAGCATAACAATTAATTAATCAGGAAGATCTTATCACACTTTAGCTTTGCATGCTGGGTAGTTTATCAAATGTCCTCTAAGTTTTATAACAGAATTGAGTAGGAATAATAATAGTCCATCCATACTTTATCATACTTTGTGCAATACTGTAAGGACCATTTATATGCTAAGAGAAGAGTTTGTCATCTAAATGCACTAAGTACGATAAAACAGGACAGTAATTCTTATTTTACAAGTGTAAAAGTATTTTCCTAGCTTTTAGAATAAAGAAATAATTGGCAGATCTGAGGATATTTATTTACCTGGAAGGACATCCTTTCTGTATCACACTTGTGCAAAGAAACAACGTCACCACATAACTTCCAACACTTTTCAGGAAAACTAGCCTAATATCTACAGAAAACGACCCATGTGAAACATCTGACTTGCCCCCCACCCCGACGGCAGGTAACTACAAAGATAATTAAATGGAAATACATGTCATCAGCAAAGTTGTTGTGTGTTCACACAACCCTGTGTCCATAGACACTCGATATGTTTCCTTTAGTCTCCTTTTACCCCACTGCACAGGCAGCATTTAGTCACCAACCGCCAGGCCAAGGGTTAGGGCTGAACATGAGGGAGGGGTCTGTTTACTTCAGACCACTACCCATATCTGTCACATTACATCTTTTGCTTTTATTATTGGCAAGCTTAAGCAAGGGTCTTACTCCATTTTTTTGGTCAATGTCATTTCTAGCTGAAGATAGTAAAAGTCTGCCTCATTTATTGAGGAAAAGTTAGATAGTAGGTATTGACATAGACTTCTGACTATGCAGGATTAGCACCTAAACTATTCTCACTTCCAGATGCATTCTACATCATGTGCTCAAGTATGATTATACAGACTGCTTAATATTTCTGAATTAAGTAAAATGAGCCTCTTGTGGCTAGAGGTGTTTATTATTCTAAGTATTTTAGGTTGTTAGGCTAATTTTATTTAAATTACTATGCACTGCCTGACACCTTTAATATTTTTCATTGATACGTCCTCAGGATTTTACTTTACCCTAAGGCCAACTTTGCTGAAGCCATATATAAATTCCCTTTCGATTTACCTATAATTCTTCACAGCTGTTCAGATACAGCACATCCCTAATAATACCGAGTGACAGGGAGACACTTTTCCTTACGTATTCCATTTAAAATAAAACCAAGTTGTCATGAAGGCTACGCAGCTCACAGCAGCACACTCTGCCGCCCAAGCGCCCTCACCGAGCGCGGTGCTTAGCAGGGGCCAGGGCTGGGCACGTCCCGCAGAACCAGGCTGGCCGATGCCAGAAGAATGCATGGCCCTCCAGAGAGCCACACTTCACAGTCCTCCAGAAACACTCTCATACTTTGGATATTAAGTAACTTTGTCCGCTGTTTCTTCCCCCATCTTGGGATTCTTAAACCTATTCAAGACTTCATTTTGCAACCCACAGAACAATGCTACTAAGTAGATAAGGTGGTCTGTGCTACCTCAGTGCAACAACTGCTCACACCCACACGTGGCAGTTCAAACGATACCCCCTGTGCTCCACGGTAGCTTAGGGCCAGCTGACTCCTCCAGGTGGCAGTGGGAGCTCAGACAGCCCCATCCCAGGGGAGCTGCAGGGAGGCTGCAGTGAACAGCAACCACACCACTCAAAAACGGGACAGAGCCACACCACTGCAAGAAAACGTGTAACACACTGTTTCCACCTCACTACCTTTATTAACATGTAGCTGTGATAACTAAATCCTCAGCACAATGCTTGGTTTTCACCATTGGAGATAACCAAGACCAGCCAAATAGTCCCTTCAAACGATGGCTTGCTGATAGCCCCCTGCAGAAGAAAATTCAACTCCTTTAGCTTTTCTGCCACATAACTTAGAGTATTTGTGGCAATAAGCATTTGTCCCTAAAGGGGTGACTGGGAAAAAATCGCACAATATTAGTGAAGCAAGCTTTTTAGTGCAGAGCAAGAAAAGCATCATGTCTAATTACAAGTTTTACAATAACTGTATGATACAATAATTGGGATGGATTTGAAGTGCCTTCAGCAATCTCCATTTGAAGAAAAATACAGACAGTGAGAAGTAATAATCATTATATTCAGTCATTACTAAATATTCTCAACTAATATAGTAATGGGAAAAAACAATTCCTAGAAGAAACATTTCTGGGTTTCCTATAATTACTAGAAATCAAAACATATTTGGTAGGATGAAAAATAATTATTGCCTGCACTGACAAACTTCACAGCTACACAGGGGGTTCTGAGCATTGTTTCACATTCCCTCAATTAACAAAACAGTACTTCAAGAATCAGACTATTTTAAAAATTTATTTCCTCCACTCCTATTCACTCCTTAGATTAACAAGGCTCTATTCCAGAATTAAAGCATTATTCTCCTATTAGCGTGCAAGTCAGTTATTGCAATGACTACACTGCATTTGTAAAGCTGCACAGCTTCAAAGGCATCATTTATTGCTTATAACTGCTTGAAATTTTGAATAAGAATATCTGACTGAGCCTTGTGGTTTACTTCCAGCACATATCCAGTCCAGCAGCATGTTACCAGTCACTTAAACAAGACCTGATGAATAAAATGTTATTCTGTCAAGGCTACGGTAATTCAAAGTCCCTACCAAAATCAATAGGAATATAAACTAATTTAACATGACACAAATCAACATCCATGCAAAACTGTGAGCGTGTCTAATATGTTGGTGCTCCAAGAGTTTCAGTTCACATCAGCAGATTCCAGCCGCACAGCAGCAAGCCCGTGCTTTGTCCTCTCCTCCAGTGCTGCTTGTGCATCAACAGGAAACAAGTAAACCTAAAACCAACACAAGGAAGGCACCAGTTGCCAACAGACTACAGAGTGCATTTGCTAATCTGTGTTCTAGCCCTTACTGCTATTTTCATTCAAGAAAAGAACAAAGCACACAGCAAAATTAATTCCCACAAGCTCTTTTGATTTGGAATTATTTTTTAAACTGATATGTCTAGTCTGTGTACAGCCTGCAAGACAAACTAGCTACAGCATCTTGTGATAACATCACACACAACAAACACTGTCATCATAAGCCTGGTGATTCCCTTATCTCTAATACGATTTGTATATTTTCTCCTTGCAAGTGTAAGTTACCTTTTTTGCTCTTTTTTGTTCTTTGCAATTCTTATTACCAAAAGCTCAGACTATTATCAATGACCATTCAGACAACAGCACTTGGCTGATACAGCACTCAGTGAAGCCTTCCATCCATCCAAGTATTTTGGCGAGGAGGGGACAGGGCCTTGAAAAAGGAATTGTGCAATTTGAAAACATAATTCAATGTCAAACTGGCTCATATGCCAGAGAATCTCAAAACTGCAGTTGAGAAGCACACTGTACCATGACTACAGCCTTAGATGTCATCATGGTTTTCATTAGGTAGCAAAGAACTCATTTATCACATCATGCAAATTTTAATCAAGCGTGTCACCGGACATCAAATCCGGCTAAAAACAATTTGAAGATGATACCTCAGATGGAATTTTCAAAGGCTCTAAGGAGTCAGGTGCACACCTTCAGATGGGATTCACCAGTCCAGATCTGAATGGGTACCCACACGTAGAAGGTCCCTGGCGATGGTTTCTATGCTGCCAACCCTTTATAGCACCTTCTTTAAGGAGGAGCTTGGAGGCTTAAGCTGGGATTGGAAAACGACAGCTCAGGCTTCATTGTCTCCTTTACAACACAGATAAGCTAAACTCTGGGAATAGACCTGGAAGTGTTAAATGTGCTAGGAAAACTTGTACCCAAATAATTATAATTTGTCATTAATAAGGATTAAACATATTAATAAAATTACTTGCAGAGGGCTTAGTCAGTTGCTGGTATCTTTCATGTTAATTAATACTTGGCACTGTATAACTACTCACACTGTATTTTACTCTACTGCACTCATACAAGACAGCTTCCAAAATGTTTTTAGGTTGCTGCTAATGAGAAGTAATGGTTGTCTGAGCAAATTGTTGGACTAGGTTGAAATACAAGGCTTGGTTCCAGAATTTAAAAAGTTGCCCTTAATTCCCAAGAGGAGGATGGCTTTCACTCCAACACTTTGATACAGACCCTTACCCAGGGCAGATGGGCAACCTTCTCTGGAAACAGGAACCCTGCCATAAGCTTCCATCTTTATCTGTTTGCAGGACAACATCCTGTATTTGGGATTAGCACCAGAAACCTATCAGTTCTGTGTGTGTGCGTATGTAAATATCTCTGGCACACCTCTTCCACTTAACAGAAGAAAAGACAAACTTAATAAATTTTTCGAGATCTAAATACAAGCAGCAGACCACATGCTGAGGTGAATTTGTCTGGCATTTTCACCTCTGTATAACCATCACAGTAGCCCTCATTCGGGCATGCATTCTTGCCAGAAAGGACAGGTAAGTTTATGGTTCAGAGAGCGATAAGGCCCACATCTAAAGGGACACGGGGGCTGGAAAGTTATGCCAAGAGCAGCACAACACAGAACCAACACCGCTCCAACAGGCCGTACAACGCCAGCCTATTTAGCTTCAGTCTGCCTGCATGGAATAATTCATTTGCATAGTCAGTAATGCTACTCTCCAAAATGCCAGCCAAACAATATCAGAGGCAGGCTAAAAAGCCTTCAACCCAGACTAAAACACTGACTCCTTCAAAACTGTGAAGATCAGATACTCATTTAAATAGCACTTAGGCATCCTGCAGTAGTGCCTATGCTGGGTGCAGAATTATCTGGCTGGTCAAACGGCAACAGTTGTCGCTGCAGACCTCGTATCTTCATAGCTCCATATCACTTGTGAACATTGCCCATTTCTGTTCCCAGGAATCATCCAGTTGCCATTTAGGATTTCATCTGATCCTTTCCTAGTTTGTCTGCAGACAGTCTATTCACTTTACCAAACTGAAAAAAACTGCCAGCACACTACCAAATTCACACATTAAACAGAGGTAACTTCAACTCCTTCTCCTTAGAGGGAGCTGATTATTTCATTATTTTTTTTTCCACTGAAAATTAAACTGTATCCATTAGGTTGCCCTAGTGGTCAGTCAAGATGCTCTGGCTTTATTTCTGCAAATGCTAAAAATAACAAAAATAAGGATTCCTTGGAAAAGTAGAATAATGCACAACTTTTCCAATACCTTCCCTAGGTCATCAGGATTTCTTTCTGATCCTGCCAGGCTCAGAGGATGACAGCACTACAGCACTAGACAGGTTATCATCACGCTGTCAGAGATTCTTCAAGCTGCCAGCTGCTGCTATTTCAGCTTATTTTTCAATAACCACAGCTCACCCTGCTGCCTGCCAAAGTCTTCTGTCACTGGAACACAGTCACTGCCAACTGGCAGGATTGCTTCAAGGAGGAGAAAAGCTTTTCTACATGTCTGCTTTCTCCCCACCACCAAAGGGGCAGTGCCATTTAGTGACAGGTCCCCGTCAGCCAGGAATGACTGGCAGGTCACTTGCACTCCTCTCGGGAACAATTTTGTAAATACATGCTCAAGACTTGAAAGAGCCCACAAGTCAAAAAAGCTTAAAGTAGGTCTTCAAGTACAAGGACAGCTTAAAGTTAACTGCTGCCTTAATGTGCAATAGTAAATTAGATTTACATAAAGTACTTTGATTTTAAGTAGCACTCTTTCTCCTAAAATACTTCCACAGCAGAGATGTGACCTTGTTCAAGCACCCTATGAACTAACAGCATAGGAAATCTTTCAGACACAACTTTCGTAGATTCCACAGACAAAAGAAACTTTCTCCCTACAGGAGGGAGTGAGATCAAACGTTTGTTACAGGGTTTTGCTCAGTAATGAATAGGTTTGCTGAGGAAGCAGAGAAAACTTGGATGGGACTAGACTGTGCTAAGTCCAACCCACTCTGCAGAAGGGCCCGCATAAATCACAAATAGGCTTTTGTACATACCACACAGTTTTACATATATCAGGCTTTTAAAATATACCAGGGTATAACTCGTTGACCGGGTTTTCCTCCTGCCTTCTCAGGCAACAAAACACCACAACATGAAAAGCCATCTTTTCCAACTCCCACCCTGGCTGGTTGCATGCGAGTTCTCATTTCGGACTTCGGTTAGGTTTCATCTGAAACCCCAGACAAGCATACACAGAGCACATTTTGTGTGGCACCCCTGCAGAGCCATTGCAGGGACTCTGAGTACAGGGGCTTGCCTCCGTCATTCTTTAAAAAAGAAAAAGAAGGAAAAAATGCCTTAGACTTGCAGCAAGCTAGACAGTCTATCTTAGACAAAATTCATGAGATGAGGCCATGATCTAGCACACAGCACCCTTGCGAGCATTTCCTAGCTGCCTAAACAGTTCCACCAACCCGAGCGAGAGCACAGAGATATCAGGTAAGTGTCTCCAGTCTGCCAGGACACATTGGATTCTATAAAGTGTCAGGGTATGCAGATATCTCTAAACAACTTGAATGTTCCCACCATTAAAAGCATAGTTTTAGGAATTGGATAAGAGAAATACCACACAATGGCCCTATTTGCAGAGCTCTAAGGGTGACCAAATGCTTTAACCTGCATGTACACTGTACAACGTACTGGAAGTCACGTCTCCCCAAGGAGAGCAGTCGGCACCTCCTGGCCGTCTTGAGGGGAACAGCCATCCCTGCGCTGTGAAGAGGGTAGAAACTTGAAGAAAACATGCTTTACTTAAGAAAAAACTCATATCCTAAAGCTTGCTGGTTCTTCCAACTGCACCTGTTGGTCTAGCAAGAGATATTCCATCTCCCTACAGACCTCACTCTGCTATCATGTGGAGCTGATCCTCAGCAGAAAGAAAAAAAGAAAAGGGTTATTCTGATATTACACTATTCCTCATATGTGCCTTCCTCTGCTCTCAGGCAAGAGGCATCCTTAACTCAGAGCCAACAGGAATCACTAATATCAGCCACCCCAGTCCACACAACCTGTCCGCCCCAGCCCTGAGGTAACGCCAGCCACCATCTTGTGGGCCCACAGCCACGTTGAGCAACAAACACGAACACCCATTTGCAGGGGTGTTGGCTCTTGTTAACAGCTCCAGGTGCCCTTATGAGCCTGGGGAGGAGCAACTGCACCCACACAGGGCCTTGGGTCTCTAGAGCACTGGAGAAGACAGCCCAGCCAGCCCTGGCATGGCACCTGCTGGAGGCCCACAGAGGCAGCTCCCCTCAGCCAGCCCCAGGCGGCCTGGCAGCCCTGAGAGGCACCCGGGATGAGCCCACCATGCCCTGAAGCCCTACCCACCACAGAGCACCCTGAAGGAGCTCTGCAGACACTCTCTGCCTCAGAGCTTTCAGTCAGCATTCTGAAAAACAACATCTTGCAATGTCACTTCTGTGGAAGCTCCCCAGCGGGGTTGGGGAGGGGAGAGTCAGCGGCTTCCCCTGCCCGCCAAGCGAGAGCTCCCCCCGAACTGATGGCCACTGAGGCTACAGCCAGGAGCTGCATCACTCCTCAAGAGGAAGCAACTGCATTCCCATTATGGTGAATTACCAGACCAAAAGGATGCGTCTAATTTTAATTTGCTACACACAGATAACTGACTTGATACTGAAATTGCTGTCATTTAATGTTGATCATATTCAGATCTGACACATGACATGAGGAGCAGAAATTGCTCTTCTCGGGTTTGATTTATTTATAATATCTTCTCCACTTACTACAAATTAAAGAGAAAAATCTTTGGCTGGTTCCCAGGACACACACTGAGTCACGTCATGAAGACTGTTGCATGCGTGACACATCTGTACATCACACTTATTCAGTGCTCTCTGCAGAGGGATCCTATTACTGCTGCAGCTGATACTTCAGACACAAATACCACGATGTAGGGTTTTTTGGTTTGCCTCCAAATTCTTCCATGCTTTGGCTTTTCACAGCAGCTCACTACACTTACCCACTGTCCTTCAGCTTTCTGTTCTGCACACATTCACAGCTAGTCATCAAAAGTCTGTACAGCATCAATCTGTGCTCCAGCGTGGTCGCACTCAAATATCGTACAGTTCTTCCTACCACTTCAAGAAAGATCAGATGTGTTTTGATACTTCATTTCTCATTGTATTAGCAAAGCTTTACCCTCCTTTCTTGAAAGCACTCAGCACTAAAGACTAGCTCACAGCCACATCATCTCATATTGCAGTCCTGAGAGAGAACATATGCACACCAAGGATTATGAAAAGCAACGACACAAAGAATGGTTGCTCTACATCACAAGTGGCACCCAGGAGATGATCTTTCTTTCAGATCACAGTGGGTCAAGATGAAACACTAACTTTCTTCTTCCTGTTTTAGAAGGCACATTTTAAGTTTTGTGGGCTGCCTGGGATTGATCCATAATTATATCCTACTAAAATTCCACTATAATATCAAGTAGACCTGGTTTTCTGGTTTAGGGCATGTATTATTGTTGTGCCTACTAAACAACTCTTCTGCTTTGAAACTAAAAAGACAGGCAGGACTTCTGAGAGATGTCGCTATAAATCCTTGGCTTACTACATCGGAATTGTGAATATCAATTATTTACAAAGGTCTGGGGAGTACCAGACTATACATGCTACAGAAAACATGTAGAGTTTTAGGAACGGCAATATGGCTCAGCACAAATTGAGAGCCACTTAGTGGTGCTTCCTGCTGGAGGGCATATGTCATCACCACATGGCAAGTCATGGAAGTGTGAAATAGGATCGTTATGATCTCTTGCTCCCCATTCCGAAACAATGATAATGAAAACAATCTATTCCTCACTCCTCTCAGGACTGAGAAGACTTGAAAAGGAACAGGAAGAATATTTAAAATACTGCTGAAGAAAAGTGATTTTTCAAAGTTAACTCCAAAACAGGCTGCAAGCTCAAGCACTTCAGCTGCAAGTGTGTTTTCATTTTACAAATAATAAGATCCCCATTCAAAAGAAGCAGTTTTCAACAGACGAGCACTCATTTACAGCAATTTCAGCACAGTGCAAAATACCACCTGAAGAGCTCAGACTGACCGGTAAGTTCAGAGCTAAGGAAGCCTCAGAAAACCTTTTGCAATGAGCAAACCTTCTCAGTCTTACGAAGCGCAGCAGTTTGCTACAGACTCTTCCTTGCTTTCCAACTCATCTCCACATAGACACAGCAGACACCTAGAACAAGTCAAGTAAACGCACAAGACTGCTGTTCTGTTAAGCTTTTGCACAAGTGTTAAGCCCCATTCTTTAACAGGGAAAGTAAATCACTAGCCATAAAACAAAGTGCCCAATATCAGGGAAAAACTGGAGAAACTGGAAGCCAACTCTTCTATTACTACCCTGCTGGCAGCTACACCTGCTCCCACACACAGAAATGCTGAGACACAGCGCTGTCCCCAAAAGTGACAAAGTACTCAGTGGGAGAACTTACCTCACTATGCAGGAGAAGGGCTTGTGTCCTTGCTGTGTCCTCCTCTGCACCGGTAGCTTACGTCGCAGCCTTCCAGGGTAAAGCCTTTCTTCAGGAGACACAAATGGAAAACTCCTCATCCTACAAGACTTAAGTCTTTTGGCTGTAAGTTGTTCTTTTCTTCCATTTGTTTACAGCTCTAGGTTTCTGAGGGGTTTAAGCATGGCCTTCTCCCACAACAAGGGAAACTGCTCAGCTCCTGTTTCTGCCAGGATTTTGGCCACAGCCAAATCCCTCACCTGTAGCTCCCAAATTTCATGCCTCCTACCACCCCAGGCTCCCTCTCTCACAAACTGACTCTAAAGCAAGGCTTCCTCTCTCTGTGGGCTGGGTCTTTTATAGCAGCCCACAGCCACAATTCATCTCACTAACAAGCAGGGCGTTCCCCTCAATCTCCCTGCCCTGGGCCACACCTGGCTGGGGAGCTGCTAGAAGGTGAACAGTCCGTAAAGCTGGTGCCAGCACAACTTAAGCAGTAAAGATGTGTAAACTAGGTCATTTAAAAAGTGGAGAAGAGGAGGGCATGGGTGATGGTCTTCTGAAATATTCATCAATAATCAAGGAAACTTTTCTGAAGCAGGGAAGGTACAATGTTCCTCTTTGCATGTATGCTGCTGACCAGCCCAGGAGGCATTTACTGAGTTCCTATTTACTCCGCACAGGGGAAGGAGCACATTCTGTAGAGGTTCTTTCTGCTTTCAGGTGTTTACACAAGCCTAGCGATGCTGTAAAAGAAATAGTGTGAAGCAGGCAGAAATCCTCTGCCCCTCTGCAAGACTGGCACAAGCAGTTAGAGAGCCCAGCTAACAGCACACGCACTGCACGCACTGTGTCATGATTTCTCAGGAGGCTGCCAGCACCCACGCAAAAAGTAATAGCCTGTCTGGTACCTTGCACGTTATGAGCCGCAATAAATCTACCTGGCTATTTATCTCTTTACCTGCGTAAAACATCCTTATCGGTCTAACAAGTTGGACTATTCTAAGATTTGTTTTTTGCTAGTCCTACCCCCAACACCAAACACTGCGTGGGATTAATATTACCTGCAGCTGCAGAGCATGTTATTGCCATCAGCTGAGGGGATGCTCACAGCCACCTGACTGCAGCGTGTTCCAGAGACATCTGAGCTCCCTAAAACTGGTTCCCTTCAGAGCTAGTAGCTTTTTAACCAGGGTGCTGTGAAGCTACCGTCACTGAGTTAGTTACTCAGGTTTTCCTGTGCTGAGTTCAACACTGCAGCAGCCAAGTCACAGTCCAGACCGCTGTGTCTCCTAGCTTTGTGTTTCGAACACCTTCCCAAGATGCCAGGATCCCCTTCACCCAGTCAAGCAGGGAGGACTGGATGGAATCTGGATGATTTCCTGTTCTCCAAATGGGTGCTTCAAGTGGCAAAGGTGGGACTGGTTGTAAAGGAGTCGAAAATACTGCAGGGGAGAACGGAGGAAGGCCTTATTTATGTCCTAGCCTGCAAAGGGAAGGAAAGAATTTCCAAGCTCCAAATGACTTCAAGGATCTGGAAAATTCTTTGCTGCTCAGATCTAACTTACCTTACTGATAGATTTCCTTTGAGGAGTGTGAAGGATGAGGCAGCAAATCTCTGCAGAGAGAGAGGCTTGTTTCTCACAATGGCAAAGACATAGACGAAGGAGCCTACTGCCTGCCAGGAGTATCATGCACCCACCTGAATTTCTCAGATTAGACAGCTGGCCTGCCTAAGTGTTAGCTTTCAAGAAAAGGCTTGGCTCACTGCAAAACATTCTGGATGCTCTGGCTAGAGCCATTTGTATAAGTTTCCTTTTCAGAAGAAAAACCTGGCAATTTTAGATTTCTTTTTGGCTACAACATGAAACCATTAAAATCCAGTAAAATGAATTTTCCAGGCATTTTTAATCAACTACAAAAACAGTTTTATTAAATGTAAAATTTTTGTTTCATTTTTTTAAACATTGTAGTATGAAAACTACTATATAAGATATAATGAAAAAGTACTTAAGATAAATAATCGAGTCTATCAGTATGTTTATTTTCAATTTTTTAAAATGTATTTTTATTGAAATCAACATATCCTCATTAATTTAATCTATCATATTTTTTAGGTTCTTATTCCAGTGTTAACTAGAGTACTTAGCTTCTGTAGAAAAAAAAATGTGATTACATGCCATAAAGTCACAAAGTATTTTCATCTGGAATATAAATGGCAGTAACCTTTCCAAACAGAATATATTAACATATGCTGGAGAATCCATTGGTTATTCGGAGACCTCTTTCTTTCAGTCTTTAATCACCAAAGCCATCATTTTAGAGTCTGTTTTACAAATGGCAAAAGAACCAATAGCTCTCCTGGGAATGTGGAGTGTTTTTCTCAGTCCAGGCAAGGTCTCACAAATGTGCTATATTGCAGTAATTATTTTTCAAGCAGAAATGTCATCCCATTCCCTAAAATGATAAACAAATCTGATTCTTCAGAATTCCATTAAGCTCCTTGCAAATGAAATAATCCTCATCTGAGAAGTACAAATATGCAGATGGCTTCACCCTGTTACAGCTTATTCTTTCAAACAGAAGGAAATCAGAAGAAACCAGAAACTAACAAATATCCCCAGGCAAGATTTGCAAGACCTGAAGAAAAAGGAGAAGCACATCTGCGGCTCTTCTCCTGTGATGTGGAGAACAGAACTGACGCAGTACACCTGAGAAGAGGTCAGGTAAGGAGAAAGCAAAAGAAGTTGTCAAGCACTCAGGAGAGCTGTATCATCGTGTTTTTTAAAAGACCATCTCTCTCTGCTCTATCTTAAATCAATAAAGTTCAAGCTCCTGCCTTTAGGAGAAGAGGCAAAACTAAGGATTTCAGTGGCAATATGGGCTTTCTTCCAATCCCTTTTCCCCAGATCCCAGAAGACACCATGCTGTGTTCTTGAAGGGACACCCAAAGGCTTTGTCCACCAGGAGTCTACGTGGTTTGGGGGGGTGGCTCCTCTAGCAGGGAGCAGCTACCTGGGGACTGGCACTGCAGTGTTCAGTGACTCTGATGGGGGCCTCAGCCTCTCTGGATCTTGGCGACTGCTCACACTTGAATTTCCTGTTGTCTTTTATCTGTCTGATCCATTTATACTGTAGGGCCTTTAGGGCTTCAGCTTGGCTTTCAGAAAGTGTCCAAACTTCAGCTAGTATTCAAAAATAACAGTTTGAGACAATGTCCATGCCACTTAGCACTGCAGAAAAACACATTTCCAGTATGTCCTTGAAAAGCAGATTAAAAATTTTCTTGCTCTTGACAAGACTTTTTCTGAAAAGTGGTAATGAGAGTTTGGAAGCTGGAACTGTTACGTACCTTACAGCTGCAGAGCAAGTGAATATGAGGGATTCTTGAGGCGTGAAGTATGTGTGAAACTGCTTATTGGATGTCAGCTGTAGACTCTGACATTTAGTCTAATTGTTAAAGAAAATACTACAGCAAATAAGATTAATAAGATGCAAGGAATTAGAATTTACTTTCTGAGTTTTGTTAGGAAAAGAATGATTTTAGATGCAGATCTGGGTTATATTCACCAGAACTAGAGAACTGGAGCAGCTTAAACAATTAAAGAAAAAAAGCACACTGACTAAGGGAGATCAGAAAGGTTCTGCAGATATGTAAGAAAATTCACAAAGGAGCTGGAAGGCGTAATTCGCAGGTAACAGCTCAGAAATGTCTCTAATGGCTGATCAGAAAGAACTCGAGGAGACAAGAAAGCGCAGGATTAGACTCTTCTCTCTCCATGTAAGAGTAAAATGTAGTTTGTGAATTGGCTGACACCTGAGCACGAAACGTGCTATAGAAAAGTCAGCATTGAATTACTTTCTTTGTGGGACAATTCTGCGCTGGGGACATAGGATCAGCAGATGGAAAGCAGCAACAGTAGTCTGATCTAAGGACCTTGTATGAGAAAAGATGGCAGGAAAAGTGCCTGTTGCTCCCATCAATGCTGCCATCTCTGTCACGCACAAGCTTTCAACCTCTGGAAACCACATCTGGGAAAGATGGAGTCACTGGATTTCATGGCCTCTTGGTGGGATATTTCAGAGGAAGGAAGGTTGCATAATAATGGTAGTACTCCTACAGTAACTGCCCAGCTTGATTTTGGCTCTATTTATGCCAGGAGCTAATTCTTCCTAGTCTGGAACCCACTGTCTTTGTGCAGGTCAGAGACAACAGTTCTCCGAATGAGATTTTACCTCAAAGCTCAGCACTGCAACCTTCACACTGAGGCTTTGTCCCCCAGATTACCATCATCACCACTACGGGGAGGATCTACAGCAATCCGAACAATAAGGTTGTGGCCCGTGAAGGAGGATCCCTGCCCAGCCTCATCTACTGCTGTATCCCGAGCACATGGAAGAGAGCTCGGTGACCTAAGAGCACATCCATGTCTCCAGTCAGGACACACTGAATGTTTAGTTTTCAGAGTTACAAATCACCCAGTATGTAATCAATGCAACTTGTCTGCCCTCATTTTTCTTGCATAATAGAATAAGCACTAACTACCATTGGTTATTTTTATGAAATTACATTCTTTAATTTGATGCTGTACTAGCTCTCTGCTTCCCTCCCAGCAACAGCACATGTTACAGAGGAAGTTTGATTTGGAACAGAAATCTATGTGTTTATATAGATCAAGGCAGAGGTATTATTTCCTATACAACAATTAATGAATGCAATAATCATAGGCGGCATTCACTACCAGAAAGAACGTAGGCTCATTGACCTAGCAATAAGCTCAGGCAGGGCTATATGGACGGAATTTTTCACTAATTAGTTTCATGGAGAAAAGAAACATTGCACATCACAATGAGGAATACAAGTTAAATAGTCAAATACATTTGTGCCCTCATCTTTTATCTTCTCTGCCACTTTTTTTCAGCATTTATTCAGCTCATATTTAAATGGCTGAAGACTGTAACAAAGAGGAAGCCTTCTAACTGTGTAGCCATCTTTACTGAAAAGCTGAGCTTTTTCAGTATTTTGTATCTTTTGCTATAGAAGGTGTGTCTACACAGCTAAAATGCAACAGAAACATACCAAAAGACTGAAGCTGTACTTACACACACATCCACATCTGAGCCTGGCCCTACACAACAAACATTTTGCTGGGGCAAAGCCTCGGTCTTCTGGAGACACAGGACAAAGTGTCAGAAGAAGTCAGCATGAAGAGCACCGTGAGATCACAGCTCAGGGCTCACAGGACCAAAGGGTCAAGAGATTTATTAAGGTACCTGAAAAACGCAAATAGGTGTTTATTAGATATTTTAAAGTATCTAATTCTGTAAATTTTATTAGAACTCTGTGATGTGGCCTTGCTTGCCTGTATCCTTTCAGAAATTCCATCTCTTCAGCACCGAAGTACCTCTAAACATCTGCCTTCAGTGCTCCAGGATGCTGAGTTACTGAGAAAGACAGCAACCGGCTCATATATAAAGGAAGATTAGGATAATGTCCATGTGGGACAGCAGAGCATCCAGCTAAGGTGATGATCACCACGGGATTAAACATGTCCTGTGTTAATCATGTCCTAGAAGCCCCTTACTCTCTTATCATGAGAAGAAAAAAGGTGAGCAAGTAAGGATAAGCTAGGCATCTAACTGAGCCACCAGTAAGGACAAATGCCTGCATTCAGGATTAAGTAATTAAATTTATTGAATATTCATGTTTAATGAAGTATAGGATAAATCTCTTGTGTTTTTATTTAGGATTTTGTGATGTACATGCAAATCAGGTTCAGTACTGATGATATTAACCATCCCATCTTCCCTCAAGACCTATGGGTATCTCATTGTCATTTCACAGTTATTAGCAGTAGTATGTCTCTGCTTCTTGCTGTTTCTCCCTTCTGCGGAGCTGCAGTTCTGTAATGCACCCTGTGAAAAGAGAGGGAAAATATTTGTTCTGCCTTTTCCGCAATAGCTGAACCACTCCATACACATGGGTCTCTGCTCAGAATCTGAATATCCATGAACCAAAGTGCCCGCTTGCAGAGCTGGAAGTTACACACAGACAAATGAAAGTTAATTCCCAAAGCACCAACATCTCTTTTTGGTCATCTTCTACCCTGGCAGTCACCAGAAATAAAAAGCATTGAAAGGAAAACTGTCACCTCACGAAGTTCATCCACACCATAAAAAGTGAACTTCCTGGCCTCATTTCCTGTCCTGTCAGTGCTCACTGCTCAAAACTGCCCCAGAATCACTTACTCCATCCTCTCACCTGGGCCACAGACAGACAAGAACAAATTTACTGAGGAGAAAAGTAAAAATATAAACACCACGACAGGTAAGATTTATACACCTATAAACCTGAAAAACAACATATGAATATGTTTTTTAGAAGCTTGTTTACTTTGTGAAGTTCTGGCTTTATTGTATATCACCAGTTCCACATCTGCTCACAATGAGGTATCACCGCTCGACTGCTGCACTGAGCTTTACATGCGCACGCCAAGCTGCATGAATGCGTATTGATACACGCTGACAATCCTTGCAGAGCCTGTTTCAGAGCTGACACTAACGTTGGTCTTCCCTTACGCCAGACAGGATGATAGACTGTTCCTTGTAACTCTGTGCTACGGAGTGGAGAACGTGAGTGTGTTTTCAAACGATGTTAGTGCAGCGCTAGAGACCATAGAAACGAGATAGTTCCTTTACTTTTGTTTTATTTAAGCCCCTATTAGTTTCTTTTATGTCTGAGAATAGTAAGGATGGGAGCGGGAAGTTGGTGGTGGCTTACCACAATGTTATGCTTTAAAAAAAAAAAGAAAAAAGAAATGTAGCTAGACTTGGTGTAATGAGAGACCTGTGAAGGAACTAGAGTCTCTGTGATGGGGATTTAATTATTCCAGTATTGACAAAAACGAGAATTAAAGGAGGAATCAACCTGCTGACTTCCACAGGCGGTAAAAAACAGGTTTATCTTTTAGTGTTTATTGAGCTCTTAGGTGTGATAAATTCAATAATGGTCTGGTGGGTGTTTAGTGCTTTATGATTATATATCACTGGGCTTAAAGTAATCATGGTTTTAGGCTATGCACGTAACAAATAAGACTTCAGACAGCATCATATTGCTAAGCTCAAATATTCCCAGAAAGATGGTGGGAGAGGAAGGAGCAGAACAAAGAAAAAGTGATATTTAAAGCAAACAGAGTAAAAAATGCAACCATGTTGATCTCAGTAATAGCAGTTAAAAGTGATAATAGAAGTTACTGGAGTAAAGCAACAACATATCAAATATAGACAGAAGGCAATTACAAAAGGTATAATAGAAAATTGAAAGGACAAGCTAGCTGATGTAAAAAGCTCACGAAAGCTCTGTAAAACATTCAAGGGGAAAAAGTTGCACTTGCTAATAATAAGCCATGAAGGCTCAGAGAATGCTAATTAGCATAGAGCTGCTCCTCACTTGTACAAGGACGTTCGGGCCCGTTCCAGGTTTAAATAAATGACTGAATGACAGAAACTAGACTCGTCAGTGTTCTTTTAAAAGTAAAAAACCCCAAAATTACAGAGCTCTGGCATCAGTCAATGACACACCAGAAATAGATTTTTTCAGGGACTCAGAGATTTTCTAAAGCCACCAATCTATCTGCAAGGAAAATAAGACTCACCACACGTAACGTGAACCCACCACTCGGTGTGACTTGAGCAAACCCTGCTCAGCTCAGGAAATTCCCTACCTTTCAGGCCTTCTCTTCACCACGCATTTTATTGCATCTACCTTTGCAAGAAGACTAATGTAAACCATTTTCAGACGGGAGAACCTAGCAATACATGTACTCTACAAAGTAGGGAATACTGAATAGGAGGGAAATTAGACACCAGTTGTCTCAGGGTTGTTTCACATTCAGCCTCAGATTTACTGGACAAGCCAGTTACTTGGATGTGTAGTAGGATTTTCAAAGCCATCTTACCTTCAAAAGCCTCAGTGTTTAATCCATGTTTCATCAGCATAGGGCTGAGAAGGGTGCTCATTACTTATTAAAACACCTGATTCTACAGTTCTACTTTCATTATCTGAAGAAGAAAATTCACACAAGGAACAGCAGCAGCAGGAAGCAAGTTGCGGTGTCAGACAGGTGATGCTGAAGGTCGTGACTTTCCATTATTTTCATGGTACGGACATATTTGCTGGGAGAAAGCAGAGTATCAAAGAAAAACACCATAGTATTCAACTGCCACATGAGAGGATGGCATGTTGGCTGTCAGCTTTGATTGAATTAATTTTCTTTTCTTTCTTTCTTTCTTTGGAGAGTTGGAGAAGTTGGCAAGGATCATAACATTTCTGCTGTGTAAAGAGTAACCTCAGTAGGAGGCGGGGAGCTTCAGTCACTGTATCAGCAGGTAAACCAGTAACACTGATTTTAGAGATTTCCTCCGAAATCCTACCCTCCGTAGGAAGGGAAGCTGAGCTGGCTGGCATGTTGGGCACTTCACCCCTTGTTCAGCCCCCAAAAAATCTACAGACCTAATCTCATACTACACTATCATTTTCCCCCTGCATATTCCTAATTAAGAAAAACAAATGAACACTTAGCCCCAAGAATCTGATTCATACAGCTAGGTATCTGAAATAGTGCAACCCAGCAAACATTGAAATTTAGATTTTAAAAATAAATGCAGAAAAAATAATCCATTAACTATAAAGAAACCTGTGCTCCTCCACCCTTGCTGAGAATGTTCATTGTTTTTCACATTGCTGTATCTTTAGTTAACATTGTTGCTTAAGCAGCAAAAACACTTGTACTTGCAATCTGACTAAATCTAATAAATCTAATAAAGATGATGCTTTAGAAACTAAGTTGAACTATGTATAAATCGTAGAATTCACGATTAATGATTCATTTCATTCTTAAAACAATAGAATTCTGTCCATCACTGATGAGCCAACCAAATATATGCAATAATCATTGGTGATTTTGACAGAAAAATCAAGTGACATTCAACGCCATCTTTATCCAGAGGGCCTTACTTTAATTTCCAACGGAGTTCAGCCATTTGCCCATATTTAGCTCACCAAGCAAATAAATTAATCATTCCTTCACTATTGTGCCTGCAAAAAGACTAATGCACTGAGCCTTGTATGTTTTCTAGTAAAAGTAAACATCTAGATGTTAGTCCCATTCTGCATTTATTTAGATTAATGAAAGATGCAACAAGCCATCAATAGGAAATACTGAAAAGTGCAGTCCAGCTGGTACTGAACTCTTAGTTTTAAGCATACAAAACCAATTGCAGAGCTGAGATATGCAGAGCAATATTTAAATATTCAATTTGGAAGAGTACACAGAAGGTAATCCTGAACCGAATCTGCCATTTCTGCACTGAAAAGCCCTGGAAGGCAGCCACACTGTCTGAAGGAGATCCTCTAGAGCTACACACTCTGTCCCAGCGAGACGGCAGAGCTGGTCCCGCCCAGGTCTGTGGGCGAGGGCCTGTGAAGACTGCAGAGGTGCCAGGTACCACCCCAGTGCCCAGCCGAGCAACTGGAGGCAGGAGGAGTTTTTGCCCACGCAGACCACCCTGTTCCTGCAAATATTCCCTGCCGACACCTGTCAGACTGCTTGTGGCTGGTGTGCGGGGGGAGATCTCAGCTCAGCCTCATTTCATGCGTGTGGCTCTGGGGATTTGAGAGATCACATTGCTGATTTTTTCTTCTTGGGTCTGTGTATCTGATTATTGGTTTCTAAATATAATTGGGGATACTGATTTCTTGGTATTTCCTCTGCTGTAGAAAATGACTTCATGCATTACTCTTCCTCATGTTCTCCAAGAGCACTGTGACTTCTCTGCCAGATGAGAACCTGTAACCTATAGTTCTTGTTAGGAATAAACATTTCAAAAGCATAACAAAGCTCAAAACAGGGGTCTGGAAGCAAGTGGGCCATGAGCATGCTGCAAAAGGCAACGAGAAGAAAATTCTGAGACGTTAGGCAAATCCTAGGTTTATAAGCAAGCATTAAATTAGCAAGCATTACCACTATTTTTTTTTCCTTTTTCTTTTTATTAACAGCATTTCCAATGTTTAAGGTCAGTCATGCGCAAGTCTCATGGTTCAGAGGTCAGAATATCTAGTACTCCCTTAAGGCACATGGACGCGTGCATTCCTTCCTCATACATTCCCCCAAAGTAGCAATACCTTTCTCAACATTCACCAGCCTAAAATAAAGATGTATCGAAAATGTACAATTTATTATCAGCCTTACAACACCTTGTTTTTCCCCTATTTCATCACAGTAAAATAAATTTCAAGGTCATTAAGGAGAGAGCATGATAGCTCATTAGAGCTTCATCTCAAACTCTATACACACACGCTTTTTCAGCATTCTTCATTTTTATTATAATCTTGATAGAATTTCCCTTAGAGAGATTAGAATGATCACTGAATGAAGTTCTAATTATTTAGCCCCAAATTAATGCAAAATACCAACAAAAACAGCATAAAACCTTTAGCATCCAAATTTCTAAGAATGGTAGTGTTTGTAAGCTTAAATATTTAAATGCAAAGGGACTTTGTTTCAAGTACTGTCAAAGAGAAACATTGCCACTTACTGGCAGTACCAATGTCTTTGCAATATTTGTAGGCATTTGTGGGCATCTTTCAAAAGCTCTATTAACCTTTATACTATTTGTCAATAAAAAGCCCCATTAACATTTAAACTGTGCATGTCCAACTGTCTACTCCAAACAAGAATCAAAAGATAGCCTGTAAGAAAGAGCTACTTATTACAGACGTTAGTGGGGCTGTACACATTGGAGATTTAGAAAAGCTCACATTTCTTAAAGTAATAAAAAAGTTAAAAAAAAAATTAAAAAAAGATCAATCATCAATTGGCAAGAAGACTGCCCATGGCCTGAGCTGTGACAGCCACACTGGCAAATGTGCCACAGGACAGCTTTGGAAAGAGCAGTACAACCAGCTGGAGCAACTCCAGGAACACCGAAGGTCTAAAGAGATCACACTGTATATGAAACGGACATTTAACCGCTGCTCTTGCAGTAGGATCACTAGAACGTAGCTGACATTAACAGCTAGCCTTACCCAACATTCACAATATGTCTTCATCAGGCAAAAACTTAATTTTAATCAAAGATAACATATTCATTGGATAAGAACTGAAATCACAGCTGTGCAGGTGACAGACTCTTCAGTCAAGCTACTGAACTGGCAGTGCCGAAGACATAACTCACCAGCTTATGTATGTCCCCCAAAAACTTTGTTGTTTCAAGCATTACTGGCTTAGTAAAATCCCCACGTGCTGTTTCTCTAAAGTGGGTATTTCAAAAGGTAAGGAAAAGTGATTCCTAGAAATTGAAAGTGAAGTCAAGCAGTCTTTTACCATTGCTTTTACAAATCATCAGTGAAGGCAGCATGACCTGCTCCACTGAAGAGAAAAAAAAAAAATTTTAAAAAATCATGAATTGCCTTCAAGTATGGGAGATGCACTCACAGTGACAACAGGGGCATTCATTTCATTACTTTACAACAAGGAAACCTACAGACTTCATAGAAAATTTACAACCAAAATGGAGCTAGTGTGACAAACGGCGCTTAAGGAGCAACAATGAAAACGGTCTGCAAATTCAAAAAAAAGTATTACTTTAGTGGCTTCACTTCCTCAGGCTCCAGTTTCACAGGGCACCGCTTTATACAATCACCCCCTTAATCTCACGTCCGTCTTGTCTTCTGTTTTTTTGTTTGTCTCTTTGCATCCTCTGAGCCAGCTGTCTCAGAAGCTGTCTGTCCAAGTGCACGTACTCCTTGCAGTCGAGTTGTCAGCTGAAGCAATAGGGGAATAAGCTGAGAAAAACAAAAACCAAAAAAGAGGAAACAGCTTGTGACTACCATGGTATGTAAGGTCTGAATGATAACATTCTTTAGACTTGTGCATCCCCAAACAAATAGAATCCATCATGTAAAAAAATGTACAAAGCTATCAGAAAATGGCAGCAAATCTTGGGAAGGAATCAAAAAAGAAACAAAAAACCCAACCCTACCTTATCATGGTTGTAACCAGCCAACAACAGAAGCAGTGTCAGTGGTAGTGCAATGTAAGATCCCTGGGCAATATCTTGTTCAGGCAGCTTTCTCTGAAAACAGTGAGTTCTGGGTTTTTAAACAGTTATTTCAACTACAACATCCCTGAGCTTTAAGCAATATCGGCAATAGGATCATGCGGCATATTCAGCCCTTCCCATTGGAACTCCTTCTAAGTACTGCTCTAAGACTTACTTCACACCTTCAACTTCAGAGTAGCCTTCTTGATCAGATTCATTCATCTACTGCCTTCCTCCTGGGGTCTGTTGTTTTTTAAAGCTAATTCACTGGTGGTCAGTCTCCACTTTACAGTCAACCTGCTGTGCTTTGATTTACCTGCCACACGCTGCCCAAATCTCTGCGATGCCAGTAACACTACAGCAACCACACCAGCACAACACCTTTCAGACATACACCTGCACCGTTCATCTGCAATGTCCATTTCGTGTCTCCCTCCTGTTTCACTGGCAGCTGAACATGCAGTGACGCAGAAAAGAACTAAATGATTTATGTGTTACAGAATGAACACTTCACTAAATTGACTGCCCTGTTCAGAAATCCAAAAAGACAGTTCTCTCTCTCAAGGGAGAAGTTTTCCCTCGATGTCAATTTGAAACCCCTCAGCTTTACTCTCTACCTCAGCTCCGCTAACTAAAGCTCTCCTTCTGGCCTGGTGATACCTCTGTCATATACACAGAGGTCTTGAAAGGAATTCTGACCACAATCCTCTTTCTCTTTCAGTCCTCAGTTACTGCAACTTTTCAGTTAGTGTCAGGGCCACAGCTCCTACTTAAACTCCTTATCCCCCTCCCTTAACATACCACATTACTACATCCTTGCTTGACGCCTTATGTGTGGCCAAATCCAAATTCAGTGTCACTTTAATGCCTCTCACAAACCTCTTTGTATTTACATTAAGTCTGGTCAAGACCTCAAAATCCATACAGGCTACACTCCCAGACATAGCTCTCAGGCTGAACACTTGAACTTTTAAACTATTTCGTACTTACAGTGGGACTAAAGACCAGTGTAATGTGTTTGTGATATCCAATAGCAGTGAATGAAACCTGAGGCAGGGTGTAGTCATACTGTGATTTAGACAATGTAGAATCCAGCAGCACCACATAATTCTGTGGGTGAAAAAATACAGTCAGTCTACAGCATCAGTAGCAGTCTGAGATAAAATTAGATTTAAAGACAAAAATCATTGTAACTGGCACTGGTCACTCCTGCATGAATACAGCACTGCAGGCACATCAGAACTAACAATTCAGTGTCCTTAGGGAAAAAAAAAACTGAAGTGGGCTAAGCCAATTGTTCAGCAATATTACCTCTCCATCTCGGAGCAGTGGTGGGAAATGGAAAAACAGGGATAGGCCTAAGTTGACTGTATGAATTGGGTTGTCAAGATTTTCACTTTTGTAGAGCTTCACCTGTGAGGGAAGGAAGAAAGCACAAACCAGGTATTTCTAAGCCTGCACCACAACAGATATTTCAGACACCCCATATCATAAGGGATAAAAGCGCTTCAAAATTCATCATGCATTTTGCAAACAGGAAGTTGTCAAGTAAGAACACTTGGAATACTTCTAATTGGGGATGTGAAAAGTCACAAAAAGTCTTTTTACAGAACTTGTAATAATTTAGGAATAACTGATGTCTGACATGGTCATATACCTAGTGTATTAAAAGTAATATCTGCTGTGCATCAACCAGAACCAAGTAATTCTTTTAAATAATCCCAGCAGTTTCACAAGAATTTGCAGCTAGGAGTTGCTCCTATTTCTCCAACAGGCTCATATTGCTTGATTTCAGTTTCTCTACACAACTTCTCTACAACAAGCTAGACAACCTCAAGCTAGTGAATGGGCCTGAAGTCCTCAGGAAACACAGCTTGCTCAGAAACCAGCATCAGTAAAAGAGGGTTGTATCACAGCAGCACCTCCGTATGTGAGGCTGCCTGGACACACAAACGTTTATCAGCCACTGTGCCTCCTCCAGAGGCCACAGCAAGCAACAGGGGGGCGTGTGGATCGCTCCGAAGCAGCCCCCTAGAATCTACACCACTGTTTGCAAACCTCTGCATCAGGTACGTGCCAAGACTCGGCTCTGCTTGCAGACACAGCCCAACTAAATTCCCATCGATTCTTCCCAGTGCTACCATGGCTGCTGCTCCAGTCCCAGCTCACTGGGGCATTGCCACTTGTCTCATCAAACCCATGCAACCAAAAGGGACCAGTCTGAGGTCACAAACCCACTTGCTCATGTCTGTATTAAATCTTAGCACATCTTTCAAAGACAAAAATTTCTGTCTTAAAAATACGGTGATGATATGCACGTCTTGCACGTAAGGCAGCAATCAAACTAATATCAAACAGGTACAGGTTTGGGTAACTGCCACATAACTACATTTTGACATCCATTTCTATTTGCTTAGGCTGAACTGCAAGGGTCTAAATTTCCCCAGAAAGATGCAAAGCTTCACTATGGTGATACCATTTTTCCTTCACACATGCTCTGAGTGTTGGATCCTTTGAACATCTCCCATAAAACCTAGCAGCTTAGCAGTGAGATCTTGGCAGGTGACTACTCTAAAAGAAATCCAGGCATTGCATTTACATTTAGAGGTTACATTTCAAGAAGCTTTTAAACCCGAGAAACAGTTTAACTCCTACCACATTAACACCTCTTGCAGATACTTCCAGCACTTGCACCCTTAGCATCACTGGTGTTCAGTGGGGTTTTTCAGATCACAATGCAGTCTTTTGAATTTTGGAAATTTCAGTTTTCTATTTGTCTCATACTCTCTTTGGTAACTGTACTTTTAAATTCATGTGTCCTACAGTATTGTTGCATTCACATCTTCTTGCTAGCAGATATGCATGTCAAAAATTTCAGGTATTTCAGGAATTAATGCAGTTTTCTGATACAGAGGACTCCTTTCACCCTTCATTGGTGTCTTGCTCTCCCTACAAACAGGGCATGCCTAATGAGGGAAGTAGACCCAGAAACACACAGGCCAACCACAGCAAGTATTTCTTCTACATATCCCCTTGAAAAAACAAAGGGACACTGGAATCTTAATTCTATCCGGAATTCAAATTCACTTTCATTAAAACATTACTCATAATGTGAATGAAATGTGTGCTCTGGATAGTGAACAATTTCCAGTGACTCTGCAAAAAAACATCTCAAAACCAATGGCAAATCTACTTGACAAAGATGAAAGGCTTGAACTTACACATAATGTGGAGAGATATTCAGAAGATGTAATCACATTTCCACTTAAATCAAATTGATTAATTTGACGGAATGCTATGATATTAACATCATCAATGTCGCTGTTCCCAACCTGCAACATAAAACAGTCATGCTTTTACCAACAAAGGAACAGTTAAGAGAGGACAGCTAGCACAACACACATATTGCCCATCATTTCAAACAAGAAGTGAATTTTGTTCTATATTAAGCAGGTGGAAACTTGCAGGCTCCCCAGCTGCAAGTACTTTTCCTCCAGGGTGCACAGCTCTCAGTTACAGCCTTGGGCATTATCAGCACAAGGCTGATGGGATTAAGTTAAACTAAAAATGGAAGAAGTATCATAAGCGTGCATTATTTTGGAAGTGGCTCTTACACAGGACTGCCTGATGTTTGAATATTGGTCTTGGTATTTTGCATCTGTGCCCAGGGATGTGTATCACTATGCTAAAATGTTTATACAGTTGATTAATGAGGAACGTGCTCATATCACAATATAACCTACTTCAAAAATACATGACTTTGCATTCTTCAAAATGGATTAAAATGCAAAATATTTCTGTTTCTAAATTCAAACTCCGATCAAAGTAGGGAAAGGCATTCACTCAAATAGTGACTACTGCAACAGAGAGGTTCTGGTTAGGCCAGGTGCCCTCTCCCTAGCCTGGCAACGCCGAGGCTGCACGTTCTTCCTGCAAGTGTCCTTCAGACGCTTCTCCCTCCCGGAGAAAAGGGCAGGCTAGCCGGGACAGCATTACACAAGCTACTCCCTACAGGTGTCCCTTGCAGTACACAACCTTCACAGGATTTGCTGGAATTTGGGTTGCTGTTCCCTTTTCCTCCCCAACCAGTAGGCACTCTTAGCAAAAAGACACCAAGAACTTGAAAGATTCGTGCCCTTTTATTTTACTGCAAAAAAGGGCACCCTGGTCAGTGGCGTGTCTGAGCTCAAATAATGACCATCTCCCACTGAAAATGCGTGCCAGAAAGCTCGGGACAACTAATGAAGGCTAATTAACCTTTGCTGGATGTCAAGAGATAAACACAAGGCAACTGTTCTGAACCTGTAAGGATGCAGGAATATTTAACAACATTTCATCAGTTTTCAATTCAAAGTTCTCACTACGTTTTATAAAGATTTGCTAGACAATTTCATTTACATCAAGACTGCAGGATTTGGAACAAATAAAGCATATGAAAAATCTATCTATCAACCAATAACTAAAAAAAAAAATAGCATAATATGACAATTTATGACATCCTCATGTCACTAGTGCTTTGTTCCACTCAGGAGAAATGCTGAAAGGTGTTCTATTCAGTTTTTTCTCTCATTTCTTGATGTATACTTTTCCTGACTGTGAAAGAATCCTTTCCACTTGTTTATTGTTTGAGCTTTGCCTTATTTCAATTTCAAACTAGGGTGTTGACACACAAGATGGAGCCCGTATTTAGGGAGCTAACTTGCTGAAAGCCACTTGTCTAAACAGAATTCATTCAACTGCACTGCTGCTGATAGAACAAACATAATGCCTAGACAGATGCACCATGTTTAAGTGGTACTACAAAAAAAAAAAGAAAAAATTACCTCAATTGCCCGATGCTGTGGTAAAGCTCTTTCGATGTGATCATTGCCTTCAGCTTTGAGTTGGACATGATACACACAACCAGGCTAAAAGCAACATTCAGATGATAAATCCCAACTCTGAATAATATGTACTTTAATTTTAGAAGACAGTAGCAGATTGCATTTAAGATACACCAACCAAACTATCCAGTTAAAAGTTTTCCTTATTGCAAACAAAAAAAATTAACTCAATAACACCATTAGGGGTGTTTACAGCTAGCAAATACAAAAGGCCTATCACAGACCTTTCACTAGTTTATTACATTACAGAATTAAAAGAAATCATCTGCTGTGAAGTGTTTTAGCTAGAAAGAAAATGCATTAAACAGGATTAAAACCTGATCAAATACTGCTTTCTGCATCAGCATAATTGCTTACTGCATACATAATGGCCCCAGAAATCCAGCTTCCACATTTCCTGTGGAACAGCTTCACATGCACGCTGTACAATCAACATCACACACACGCTCAACATCCTGTTAAAAAAGTACAGTTGCCGTATTTGCACAAGAAAAACTAAATGGCTTCCCAAAATCTTTTGTCTAAGAAAACTCCCTGCTATAACACCTGAACACTTGTTAGACCCATTCAGCACCCTGACTGGGGGTTCGTGTCATGTCACGTGAATGGGTCAGTGTTTGTTGGAGTCCATCACAACACGCTGGCAGCAAGTTCCACAGGCTTACACTGGAAGTTTTTCTCCCCGTTTACTAGTCGCTCACTGTACAACAGTGCTTCCTAACACAGATAACTATCATAAGCAAATGAGAGAGCGCTGTAATCCTTACCAGAAGGCCACGTAGCCTGAATTTGCCCTCTTCATCCGTTATCGTGTCTTCTCCATAGATGCTACAATCCTTCTGCCCCACAGCTTCTACTGAGATTCCCTGCTCAGGCTCTCCATTTAATGAAGAAACTGTGCCATAACAGCTAGAGATATAAAGAGATACCATTGATACAGGCGTGCAGATTCTGTTTTAATGCACATTTAGAAAACTTGTTATTGTTGTAACTGATGGGAAAAGGACGAAATAAATTTAGCACAGCATGGAGAAGAAAAGGGAAATTTATAATGCACATGTAAAACTTGGAAAGCATTAGCTGCAGTTCAGAGCACAGCTTTAAGAATCCAAGTGCCCTGACCTTCAGAAACAGCGGGACTTAGCCCTGAGGGCAAAGAAAGGAAGGATCTTGAACTCAGATACCTGAACTGGTCTACCATCCCTAGAATGGTCCTCTCCCGTTGGGCACAGCATAAGTCACTTCCAGTGCCACTGACACAGTGCTTTCACAGCAATGTTTCTCCTTACAGACCTGCCATCTGGACTTACCTATATATCCACAGGCATGAGAAAAGGCTAAGAAAGTACTTGTACACAGTGTAATAAAGCTATAGTATCATTGCATAATGCATCCTGACAGAGTATGTACCATTTTGCACAGAATTTCAGCTCTACTGACCTGTAAGCCGTCCTGTAACCAGTTATCTGAATTTTAAGATTCTGTCCTTCCCGCACTTCAATCATTTGTGATGATGGTTCAAAGCGAAACTCTTTCATCATGGGTTTAAAATAATACTGCCCTGGGCTCTGCAAAGAGGCATAAGACAAAGCTGTTTACTGACAGTGACGCAAAAATTCACCAACTCCAAACAATTATGTTTCTGCAAGAGCTCCCTAGAAGTTCTCTGTCCCAACTGTAGGTTAAACTGGTCGAAGAACGAACGCACTGAAAAACAGGGAGCACACTGGACAATAAATCAATGGAACTCCACCAGCTGATGAAACCTGAAGAGGAGAAGAAAATTATGGCCCTAAAACCTTACCACAAGACCTCAAGGACAGGAAACTGTTCAGGAGAGAAAGATACCTGCAAGGTAACTATGTCTACACACATGTACAGGCCAATAACCTAATGACCTTTCTTTCCTTAAGTGATCATCAACAAATTGGCCTGTTTCATGTTTACAGACTGCAAATTAGTAACGGAGATCAATCAACACCATCTACTACCTGTCAGGGAGAAACCTCTGTCAGGTTAGATTTCACATCTTTCACCTGCTAAGACTCCAAGAGCTTTCTGCTCTGAGGGACCTACATCTCTCACCGTGGGTTACGATTTCAAGAGACCATATATCCCCCCACCACTAAAGAGAGCCAAGAGCATCCCTGTTTTGGAAGGCAAACTAACACAGCACTCCACAGCAGCCACATTCATAAGAATCAATTTCAACTTACCAGATTGGAAAAAGTCAGCATGCCATTATCCTGTGTAAGGAGGTTGGACCGAAACACCCCTCCACTGAGAGACAAGAGAACCCCAGCGAGAGCCTGGTTATCCTCTGATTTGATCTGTTTTTGAAAAAGCAATAGTTCAAGGTGTAAGCAAGGGCTGCTGTACGAAGAAGAGTTCAACTCAGAAGCCTCTTACTGAGTACACACGTGTTGACTCCAAGCATTCAGCTGTAAGCAGAACCAACCACACCTGCAGCGTATTCCCTCCTGCGAGACTGTGGGGCTACAGAAGTTTGCGCTCTCAACACCTGGGCAGTCACAGCCGCACACAGCACATGTTGCCAGAACAGCCATTCTCTACCACTTCACAGGACATGCTGAGGGCCAGAACAAAGTATCCCAAAGACTAGAACTGGGCACCAGTTGGACCAGACTGTGCAGCAAAAAATTAACCTCGAGGGATAAAACTCCTTAAGAGAAAGCAGTCAAACAAATCCAGCGTTTTGGACTGCAGGCTCTAACTTTCACTTTACAAACCCTGCATATTTCCTGCACGGTAAGTCATCATCTACAAGTAAGCTCATCCACTGAGATTTGTTTCCCCATGACAAAATTATCTTATCCTCAAATCTCACACTGGGATACAGGGGTTAATATTTTTTGCTTGTCTAGCTCTAACTGCACAGACAACTCATTCAGAACCCAAATTGTTTAGAACATTACCTCAAACGTCACTCCAGCAAGAGCAAAAGCTTTGAAGTCCCCAACTGTGCCTTCTACTGCAGTCAAAACAAATCCCTCTTTCTGAGCAGTAACTGTATATTCCAAGTCACTGTGAAGTGGCCCAACACTTCAAATAAAAAGAAAGAAAAGCTTGTTTTTAAAAAGGCACTTGGATATCACACACACATTGTCAAGTCACCGTTGCATTTTAACTAAAGAATACAAAAGATGAAAACATTATCTCTTAATTACCTGTAAGCACCTTTGTCATCAGTGAAAACTGTGATGAGCGGGGAAGTTGCTCCCTTTTCACCAATGACAATCTCAACACCTTCCAACTCAGGATGAATTCGTCCCTCCAGAAATAAGCCTGCTTTTCCATGAATCTCTATCAGCTTGCCAGGACAACTCTCTTGGTCATTGCAAAGGGGATTTAAGACAAACAAGAAAGTTTAAAAAAAAAAAAAAAACAACACTCACAATTTTGTCTTAAAGTAAGAGTTTAACTACTTCCAAAGTGATCAGTGGATGTTCTTTTACCTTACAATTAGAGCTCGAGCCACACAATTCTGTGGCCTCTCACACATGCTAAAACCTCAAAATAAACATTCTGGATTTGCTAAGTGCTTTGAGGATTCATTAAGTTACATATACTGCAGCCACACGGAGAAGATTCCAACAATATTCCCTTCTACCTAATATTACACGGAACTTGGACAAAACTTTTTGAGATCAAATTCAGGTCACATTTAATGAAGTAAGTAGAATTTTGTTTCTCCCCCTCCAGAGTATTTAGAATGTGCACAGCAAAGAGACACATAAAAAAAGATACCTAACATTTTCTAGTGATTTCAAAGTATGTTCACTCTAATAAGCTGAGGACAAGACAGACACTGACTTAACATCAACTGACTACTGATAATCCTGACAACTCTGAAGTTTACTTTTCTGGGAATATTTTTATTATTGTAACTTATTACAAAGAAAACTTAACAGAAACTTGAATTTGGTAAGAAACTCAAAATACAAGCGCTGATTTTCCACTACTATTTTCCTAGATGAGAGTAATACGAACAATTCTGAGAATATGGAGTAACATCCAGAAATCTAGCCCTTCCTTCCATGAGAGATCTTTCTGCACTTTGAAGCATATTCTGCTGATAAAAACTGTACTTGCATCCTCTACCAAACACCCATGCTTCCAAATTCCAGAGTGATACTGGCTCAAAGAAACAGCTGCAACAAACTTTCCTAACATTACCTTTGAAAAGCCATTCATACATTCATCTATATTACATTTATGCCTTAAAAATCCAAACCTTTCAAACTAGATTTTATTTATATTCACCTCCACTAACAACTGTTTCCACATAAGGTGGGTAGAAAAGCAGCTCTTTTGAAGATGGTGTAACGGTAATTTTCTCTCCAGACCTGTAAACCACAAATAGGACACAAAGAAGACAATGGAATTAGCTGCCTTCACGTAAAGCAGAGTACTGTATGTTTACCCAAGAATCCATTAAATGCCCCCAAAACAAAATATCAACAATAACCTAAGCAAAATTCCTGTTATGTGCTAACAGTTTCCACTGAGCTGACAGTCAACAAGCACAGGAATGGGTACCCGCACAGGCAGAGGAATTCTGTGGCATTTCTGGAAACACCAGACAATAGTACAAAGAATACACCACGTTCTTTGGAGCTTGGTATTACCTTGCCCAGTATGAAAATTCATATAAGAATGGTCCTTCGAGTTCCTCCACCATTTCTTGCACTGGTGGCTTTGTTCCTTCCTCCTCTTGACCCTTCTTTTCTCTCTCCTGTCGGCGGCTCTCAATTTCTGCCAGCTGCTGCTCCCTACGTAACTCCTGCACAGATTTCAGGGGCCCTAAAACTAAGGCAGGTTCACTGTCAATGGATGACCTGAAAACACGGAGGGGAAAACAAAATCATTTTCTTTCATAGGGAGGGCTAAGAGCTTGTTATGTGTGTTAATTACTGCCTTTGTAACAGAGCAGGCAAGTCCCAGGACTGATTTTTTTAAAAATCCATTCCTTTTTAATTCTGCTATTTATTCCAAGCATAACTAAAACTTTTAATATTCATATCAATCAGTTACTGCTATAAAGGCTTGTTCATAGGGAATACAGGTAACTTACCCAGCCTAGCACAGAAGGACGTACTTGCAACTCTCACAAATTTTGCCCCATCACAGAATCATAGAATGGCCTAAGCTGGAAGGGACCTTAGAGATCATTTTAATCCAGCCTCCCTGCCGCCAGGGATGCCACCTCTCGACTAGATCAGGCAACACATGGAGACCGAACGGGAATCGAACCCGCGACCTTAGCGTTGTTAGCGCCACGCTCTACTGACTGAGCTAACCGGCCCCCTACATAATAAATTATTATAATCTCATTTTTCAAATGTAACAATCCATCATCAAAAACTTTTAAGAATCAGCTTTATTTTTGGTTGAGGCTCTTTGGGATTTTTTGGTTAACTGAAAGGTAACAGGTCACTGCCATGGGTCTGGTACACAAACTAGACCTGCAAAAACAACTGGCTTCCTTTTAAATTCAGAACTGTTCCTTTTATGTTGACAGCATTTCACAAATTAGACTTCGGCTGAAGAACTTCAGGAAGATTTGGACAGATATCGTCTGTGGCAACTGAGCTGCCTCCAAAGCCTATACCAATAGTCTCACAAAATCCAACCAGCCTAGAAGGTCAGTATAATACTGACCTCCATGATACACTATTTTTAAAATCCTAATGGCTCTCTGCTCTCTCAATGATTTGGGTTTTTTTCCCAGCTGCTGTAGTTGCCCAGTAGTTGCAGTTATAGGTTAATTAAACTCAGAGAGCTTGAGGCAATGCTCTGCAAGTAATTTGTTCTCTGAAAAGATGTCTTCTATACTCAAAACTTAAGTTTGAGAACTCATAGTCTAGAACAAGTGGATATCAGCAGAGCATTAATAAAGCACTCATAATTATCAGACACTTCCAGGCAGATCTGGCACCTCATACAATTAAAGCTGTTCACAAATCAGTGCTCCCTAGTGAGCTGTCTGTTCAGCTAAACATAAATTGGTGCATTAGTGTGTAATCACTCCGCATGGTTTCCCTTTTAAAACCGTCTTCACACCAGTACCAATGCTCTAAAGTAACAGATTCTCACTCTAAGGAAACAAAAAGGGAAAGAAACAGATGCCAGTACTCAAGAGCTTAGACGTAAGCTAAAACAATACTCTGAATTCTGAAATTTTAGTTCATTAAAGTCTATAAAACCTCAGAAAATCCTTCCTTTTTACCCTGATACACAAGCTAAAAGGGCTATATTGAAATGAAGTGCAAATGTTCAAAATGAGGGCTGAGAATTATTTATCTGTCTACAAAGAACTCGGAGCACAGTTTAGCATAAAAACCTCCTGCAGTCTACAGTTGGATGCTATCTCCTTAGAAAGTAGCCACTCCAGTATTAAAAACAGAATAAAACTTTATGAAAGATGTCTGTTTCTTCCACTTGTTATAGCCCAGAGATTTTTTTGTTCTTACTTAATAGTAATAGTCACATCCATCAGTTTATCTGTTACAATTGTGCCAAGGACATGGTGTCGAACTGCAGTAAGCGTCAGTATACTAGGAGAGGACCTGTAAATCAAAGTAACCAAGAGATTAATTCAAGATTCCTCCCTCCAAAGAAAGTAACCAGATCTTATTTAGCAGAGTTTCTGCTCCCATTCACAAGTGAAGTGTTTTACAAAAGATGATACAAAATTACACAGCAAAGCTGTAGTGCTGAGATGATAACATACTAGAATGCGAGAGTTTTCCAGCTCTGAAACTCAAATCACTGCATGACACTGGCCAAATCAGTTCCTTCCTTTGTGCCTCCTGCTTCCTCTCAAGCTAAAGCTGAACTGATTAATTTCATATGTACAATCTCTTCACATATAGAAGGACAATCAAAAGTTTGACACATTAGTTCACCAAGATGCCCCGAGTCTAATGGCGCTTTGCTTCTAAAAAGAGGATTTCTGCTTCCACCCATTCACTCCCTTTGTGCTGGCTCTCAGGTTTAGCATCTCTCTCTTTGAAGTACTTTTAATTCACTAACAACACAGCAGAAAAGAATCAGATTTTAATGCTGAATTCATTGTCTGCCATGTTCATGAATTAAAAATATTATGGGAGCAGAAATCCTCTTTTTAGAAGCAAAGAGCCATTAAGCACACTGTCAAACCATAACTTATAAATAAGTAATAAAAGATGTCTGGCTTAGAAAGATCAGCACTGTTTACTTGTGATTAGGGTTCATATTCTTTCAGCTCACAAAAACTGGGATGAGCAGAACCAAAACACCACAGTCATGGCACTAGAGATGCACACTGATAGGCATAAGGACAAAACCAGATTTTGCTCTTACGTGTCGTAAGTGTAATATTCATGTTCAAACTGGTGGCAGGAACGTGGGGTCACTTCGTATACACCTGTAAACATTAAGTCAAAGAATGATCTGCTGAACAAAAGGCAAGCTTACTGTGTTAGCTGAATTCTCACAATCACATTAGACCTTCAGTACAGAAACAATAACAGAATTCAGCTACATATCTACTGCCTTTCACAGACACTTTAATTCACCTCTGTTCAGTCACAGATCGCTAATGGAAGCTGCACAGTTTCCAATGTACACTGACACAAAACACGTTAAGGCATCACTACAGATGAAGGTAATTACAATCAGAGCAAACCAAACAAGCTCAGAAGTAACCTATTATGGTCCCACAGCTGATACCCTTTGACTGACTGTAGAACCATTGTATTATTGTATTGTGAATGAGGCTGGCTCTAAGGATGAAATGTTCAAAGCTGAAAACAGAATCGAAATCGAATACATCTGTTAACTGTTTTGCTAAGGAGCCATAACAGAGAATTAACTCTAGGACAGTAAAAGAGAAAAAAACCTTCTGATTTTAAAAAATTATTTTTTCCTGTTATAGGTAACCCTGTGGTACTTTTAACAGTTACCCTTCAAGAATCCTGTATTGAAATGAAATTTCTACAAATAGAACCCATATGAACAAGACTATTTTCAGATGCTCGTAATCATCAACGATCAAAGCTCTTCACAATGTCCAAAAAAAATTAATAAAATTTTACTTCTGGAAGCTATATTTAGGTGATGGAATAAATAGCAGGAGAATTTTAAAAACTCTGAGTTGCAAATAAAACAATGCCTCTTATCAATCTCAGAGATCACAACGGATTTTTAAATTTGCTTTTAATTCCCAGCAGTATTAGCTGACTGTTCATTTGGGGGTTTTTTTGTTTGTTTTTTAAACTAGCATTTTAGAACTGTTACCTGGCTTTGAAAGACAGAATCTATTAACTCCTTTGGACAGGTTATAAACACCAACGTTTTCTGGTCCATTTCCATCCTGATAAAATTCCTGTGAAGCCACAACAGTATTCACTGTTAGTCACTTCCAAACAACATATGAAAACAGTCTTTGCCTAAAGACACATTAATGCTTCTCTTTTACAGTGGCTAACAACACAAGACCAGTTTACCAAATCCACGGGACAAACCTCAAAGCACATCAATGCTGCGGTGCTACATGGCTCCCCAGAGACACGAGAAAGCCTTGACTCCAAGCATAACCCGACCTACCTACGCACATTCATTAAAGAAAAATACAAGGACGGTTGTAGCTACGTACCAATGTAATTGCATGAGAAAGGGAACACCTCAGCATATATCCAGTCTGCCTGAATTCTACTCCTGAAACATCTTCTTCCATGACTTCCAACTCCAAAGACTTATTCCTCCAGCACCAGTCTTCATGTACAATGCTTACTAGAATATACACCACACAAAGTATTTTGGTAATGTAAAACCGCAGGAGTAAGGGCAGGTTTGTAGTATAAAAAGCTTGTATCACCCTAACTTCTCTGATGAGGCAAACAACAATGGCCACAGTAGCAAACCTGGCTCACAGCACTGCAGCATCACCAGGAATCCAGCACACCTTGTCACAGAAAACTATTGTAAAAAGGAATAACAAAGTGTGCTCACCCTGGAAAGCTCTTCAATGAGCACTACCGCTGTGACAGTCAGAAGTCTAGAGGACAACAAAGCCTAACTCCAATTCCACCTGGCAGAAAGATGTTTTAACTTGTGTACAAGAGCAATCTGTATATACTCTTCTACACCTTTCCCTGGAAAACAACTTATTCCCATAGTAGGCCAAGGCAGGCTGGTCAAAGCATGTATTGCTTTGGAAGCGGAAGAACTAGGATGTGCCCCTGTCGACTTGGGACAAGTCAGTTAATGACAAAGCCCTTTTTTATTACCAGCCATGCAGACTCTGAAACTTCAGGGAGCAGTTATTTTTAGGCTGACAAAAGGGTTAAACTTGATGCACTGTTTACGCACCATTTTCCCAGATTCTCTCAATTTCAGAACTGGTTCCATTCTGGGTATACTGTAAATGGTACCCACAATAACAGCAGCGTACAGACTAAGTCACAAATTTAGCTACTAGGATAATGCTTCAAGCAGTTCCCTATAATCCTACCTTTGTACTTGCCAGGAAGCACATTCTCAAAAGTGAAGGCCACTGACATTGTGTTTCCAGAGAGCTGCAGGTTGCGTTTTTCACCCTGGCGACTCACAGACTGTAATGTCACCATCAAATCACCACAAGCATCTGTAGAGAAAAGACAACAGAAAATGAGAAAGCATTCTGGCTTGCCAGCTTTGCCTCCAAATGCTCACTCCAAGCAAGCTTCGTGCGTACTAGCATTAAAATGGTTACTGTCTTCCAGTAGAGAAGGCTTCCAATTAAAACTCTTATTTCGTTAGCAGAAGTTTACTAATGTCAGCCAGAAGCATTTCCTTCCAGAACTCACCCACCTTCTGAGGAAGGCAAACAGGTCGAAATTCCTTCCTGATGAAGGAACACTTGCTTATTCCTAGCAAGAATTAAAAATAGGTACGTAACTTTATTAAGGTACCTCACCAGGCTGTAAGGTCTCTGAAACAAAGAACTGATCTATCTATGTGCTAGAAGTCATATTTACTTATCTGCTGGTGGGGCACACAGCAAGCATCTTGATCTAAACAGCACTCAGTCATGCACACAGTGCCGAAGTTCTCCATTTCCATTTCCAATTCACTTTCAAAACTGGCTTACCTAAACAAGAGATCTTCCCCGAGACAGATGCCAAGAACTGAGAGAAGGTCACATCCATTACTGGTCTGTCTGTAACAGTAACAGGGAACATTTTGGGTTTCAAAGCCAGTCCTGCTCTGGTCTCAGCCTCTGGAATAATTACCTGTAAAATATGTGACATCAAGACATCACCAGTTTTTAGACACCAGTGCAAATACACCCATGCTGTTGAGTTCAACCCGCTTACCAGAAATTAAAAATTAAGATTTACTGTAAATCCCAGGCAAAGCAAAATCAGCATCCCAAGGATATGCCTTTCAAAAATCTGTATTAAAATCCTCCAAAGAACTGCAGTAAAAGGGGGCCGGTTAGCTCAGTCAGTAGAGCATAGCACTAACAACGCTAAGGTCACGGGTTCGATTCCCGTTCGGTCTCCATGTGTTGCCTGATCTAGTCAAGAGGTGGCATCCCTGGCGGCAGGGAGGCTGGATTAAAATGATCTCTAAGGTCCCTTCCAGCTTAGGCCATTCTATGATTCTATGATTCTAAACATCCTCCAAACAGCTCAATTTCAAAAGTCTGCATGAATTTCACTTCAGGACGTACTGCTGCTTCTACATTAAGCCACTTCATTATCGATGAAGGCAGTTAGAGGCCTTATAACCATGGACTTCTTGTCTTCCAGTCTGAACTATCTCCCAAAATGCAAAATTCATGACCGTTGTGCTACAGGTTCTGCTGTAACCTATAATCTCAGGAACCATTTAGGCACGCAGAAAGGTACGCTTTGCATGTCTTACTCCCAGGATAATATATTATGATAAGCAGTCATCTAAGGGTCATCACAACTAAGAGGAGAGAAAAATAAAAACTTTCAACCCCAATGCCCTGATGGCCTCTTAACAAGTGTAAAGAACGAGGAACACGGGAATCTCAGCTTATTAATGGGGAAAAAAAAAAAAAAAGGAGGAAATAACTGTCATTGTTTACATAGTGCAAAAAGGAGAAAATAAATTAAGATTTAGATTTTCCTGATTAACTTCTCTTAGAAATGTTTAAAATCTTCTAAAACCTCCTGACACTCCTACAGGGAAGAAATGGAAGCTCATTCTTACCTGAACATTGTATGTACCCGATCTTGCCTTAAAACAAAATGCTCCGTGAAGGTCAGTTTCTGTAGTAACCAGTGATGTTTTGTCCTTGTCCTGGGGCATCATGGTCACCCTGTATTTACTAATCTGTTTGACTGTATCAGGGAAACGAGTTACTGAGATCCGACCACACACACTGAATCTGTTAAATAAATGCCAGCCGTCAGAATAAATACCTTGATTTGACAAAGCTCATAAAAAAATACTTGTCTTAAAACTGCCTCAAAAAGTAAACCTCACTATGTTGAGGTACCAGCACACGAATTGGAATGGATTTCTTCTGGAAGTGTTCACATCAAAGAGATACTATAAGCAAACACAGTGGAGCAAGTGCAACTCATGTTCAATTAATGGGATCTTTTCACTTATGATGAAGTCACCCTGACATTACGGTACATTTTTATTTGTAAGCAACTTGCTGCACTCTTTCTCACCACCAACCCAACCACAACTGTCGCCTTTAGACAGGCTTATGCCCAGTGATCATGGAATCACCAACAAGAAAATTCATGTATGCCAACTGTGATCTTGAAAGGGAGCAGTAAGATGGAGAGGTCTGGTACCGCACTGCACCACACGGTTCAGTAACTCCACTCTTGCACAGAAGGAGGGTATCTGAAGTGCAGCATCTGTGGCAGAAAGCCTCTCTGTTCCTTTCTTGGGTCACACACCATTCTAAAATTGTTCAACAGACCCAAGCCTTAGCATCTTCATTTGCAAGGGAGAGGTTTTTAAGAGGGTGCTCTAAATCTTACCCAGCATTGAGCAAAATACTGTAGACAAAACATGATCCTGCACTCATGCTGTCCTATTTACCTTGAATTTCTCAAGCAGCACTTAGCTCCTGACAACAGTACGCAAGTCTGGGCATGACACGGGAAATGACCACCCGTTTTCAGACTTTGTCCACAGATCAAATTACATTTTCATCACAACACAGCACTTACCCTGTTGCAATGATGTTCGCTAGCTGAGGTGTATTTGGTGCAATCTTGACGGTAATAGTATCAAAGAACAGATGCTCCTTCCTGGCATGAATTGTGTATGTACCTGTCGTTATGTTCTCAAGGCGGAAAGAACCATCAGCTTTTGTTTTTACTGTAACAAATAATGAGAAGAATCAAAAACCAGAGCACGTGTTGACTGTCTATCCTTACATGTCAAAAGAGCCAGAGGGCATGTCCTGCTTTAGGTTATTTTTAACTTACATAACACAGAAACAGTATTATACCTTCTTACTAGACTAATCTTCATTTCTGTATTACGAAGCACAATTTGGCACATGGTTGAAAGAAAATAAGAAATTTTCAGCAGCAAAACAAATGAACATCTAAAACTCTGATCTAAGCTAAAACCAGAAAACTAATCAACTGCATGAAAACCACTTTAATATTTCAAATAAACTGCAACAAAAATAGCATATTATCCTAAAGGGTTAATTCTATCTCATACATTAATCCTGTCCTTAAGCTTAATAAAAGCTTCCCAGTAGCAACCAAGACAACTGTCTACCTTTAATCTGATTGTTCAGAGTCACAGTGGCATCAGCAACTCCTTCTCCTTCAGGACCATTCAACACCCTGCCCGTGACGGAGAAACCCATCACATGGAAAACAGGCTGAAATAGGAAAAAAGTTACCAATCTTTACTCAGTAAAAGCAAACGCACACCTACAACAATCACCACCAACTGTTTTCCCCACGCACACATTTAAAGGAAATTTATTTCCAGCTTTAGGAAAAGAAAGTACCAGGATAATGACAATGAAAGTTCCTATCAACCTCCAGGTGCATTGTTGCCCCAAGCAGAGGAACACATTCCCAAATGATCTGCAGCAGCACAGTTCAGAAGGCCCAAATCACAGATCATAGTGCCATTACACAAATCATAGTGTCATTACACAACACACTCTGCAAACTATACAAACCTACAGGCCCTTCTCCAGAGATTTGACAGTCTGAGAAAATTTAAGCAACCTCAATGATTACTGCCTGTTTGCACTGTGGACATGAGAGTGAACACAGCAAACGGCTTTTCCCTATTCTGTTTCCCCCTACTACAAGGGACTAAAGCGCAGATATACAGCATGTTGCTAGATACTGTCTTCTACCTGCTGCGCAAGAGGGGATGTGTAACAAAGAAGTTTTTCCATAATACACCTGGTTTCTGCTACAATCAGTTATATTTTACAGGAATAAATGGCACAAAAAGATTATTTCCTCCAAATACCTTACCTCAATCTGTAAACTGTCATGCTCTACAAGGAACTCCAATCTAGCTGGCGCAACATCAAATGTAATTCTCTCTCCCCTGTAGAATGGTATCTGAAAGAAGACACACATATACATTAGGTTAGAGGTTCCTATCAAAATTATTTAATCCAATTAAAAATCTTTTAACTATTTCTGTTTTAACAACTACAAAGTTAATGCATCATCTACTTTAGAACTTAAAAGTTAACAACCCAATTGACAGTCAAGCAATGAACTGTCTAGCTACTTACCACAGTGTATTTCCCACTCGGTAGAGAAAGAAAGCTGAAGGAACCATCTTCTTTCGATACAACACTGCACAAATAAGACAGAGACTCATCTCTTGACTGGAATCCATCCACAGGTGAAGTATTGCAGCCCACGACATCCTGTGGCAATAAATGCAATACAACTTGTTTCTCATGGGAGAATAGAGAAAATAATTTCAGGGAGAATGCAGGAGGGCTCAAAACACTACACTGTGAATGAAGGACAGGTTGTACAAAACCACTCTAGAGGGGAAGTTTGATAGCATGGCTTAAAATTCATGTGCTGGTAAAAGAAGAAAAAACAGCTAATAATGAACTTTATAGTAACAAAAGACAGAAAAGTGGGAAATTCAGCATCCTCAAGTACCCAAGAACTACACTGAACATTAACTGACTTCAGTTCTGTCGACAAGGTTAACATTACAGAGCAGAGCCCTACTCATAACAAATCACAGCATACGACCAAATGTTTCATGATCATTTTATAACATGCTTTTAAGGCGGCAACAGAAGCTGCTGAACTTTGTCTTCACATCAAGAGGGCAACAAGTAATTAAAATCTAACACCAACAACAAACTGCAGCCACTGCACACTGAATTTCAGGATTTCTCGCAACACCTTGTGTCTTGTGTCTTTCACTATGGGGAAGCGTCACCCTCATCAGGGAACACATTTACTAACTAACATGTAACATGAAAAAAGGTGTAACTGAAAATAAATTGTTTTAAAACTGTAGCCCTTAATCCTGCTGGCCCACAGGGAACACATAGATCAGTAACATGCTGTGAACCATAGTATATTTTACACTTCTTGTCCGCTTCAGTTCAAGTCTTAGTTTTCCACACCCCTGAACAACCTGAATATTAAGGAACGTGACTGTTTGAAAACAATAAAGCAGAGTTCAAACCAGTTGAGATTACAAGAATTTTCTAATTTCTTGTGTCAAAAAAAATACACAGACCCTAGGCCCTGCCAACATTTAAAGCACAACTGAGTAATTCCATGGAGGTCATGAGAAAACTCAGCATGTACGCAAATGTTGTGTTCTAAGGACCTTGTCAGAGAAAAAACACGCACAAACTCAAAACAAAAAAAAAATACAGCTTGAGGGGTTGCACAGTTTATATTTCCTATACCTCAAGCTCAATGAAGAACAGAGATGAGCATCAGGGAAATATGAATCTAGAAGCCATTTAGCTGCTTCTTATGTCCCTCATCATATTGAAAAGGTACTGAGAGGCCATTACCTCCTTGGTGACCGAAGAAGAGAAAAGGAGAAACATGACCCCTTTCATTGGTTCTCCATCACTTCTTACTGACCCAGAAACATTGTAGCCTGCAACAATTAGAGGGCTAGCAGCATAAGCATTGGAGCTCGTCACCCGTACCACTGTGTTTGACTGAAATACAGAAACACACACATTTTCATCAAAAGGAAGCATCAGATCTCATTTATAGCACCTAAATAACAAATCATAAACTGTATATACAACAAAAGGAACAGAGGCCAGAGCAGCAATATTCAAAGAGAGTCCACAGGCTACTCAAAACACAAGGACTCTAATGCAAAGATACTTTGCCAAACAGTATTTTTCCTGTATTACTGATTTAGGAATTGGTCAGGATCTCAGAGCTCCTAAGAAAGCAAGCAGTCCAAGAGGGAAGGATTAAAGCATCTGCTACGAAATTCAAGATTCTGCAGAATGTAAAGGACTGGAAGACTGAAAGCAAAAGCTCATTTGCCAGTGCTCCTCTGGCTGGCTCCACAATCTCTAAACTGGGACTGCACGGGGCAGTTTCGCCACTGCCTATATAAAACCTGTGAAAACTCTGTTAGCTTTGTCCACTCACAGAAACGCTTCCTCAGACTAGCTGATCAAGATAAGGCCTAGAAGACCTGCCCTCACTAAACAGGTAAACCAGAACTTTTATAGACTCTCACCTCTTTCAACATCCAGGTAGGATGAGATGCAAAGATTTCATATTCACCAGGAAGCACTTTAAAGAAAGCAAACCTGTAAGGCAAGAAGAAAGGGGTTACATCTCTTCAGAAATAGTCACAGACATCTGTTTACAGAAAAACCATTCAGACTCTACGCACATGTTAGAAAAAAACATTTCACAACTACTTCACAACTACTATACTCCCAGCCGATACAGCTGAATTGAAAGACTATTGCATAAATGAAGATGAATTAAGTATGCACCACCCACACTCACTTTCCTCCAGGTTGTGTAACAGTTGCTTGTATGTTTATGTCACTGCCAGCATTTCTCAGTACAACCTGGACTCCAGCAGGACCTAACGCCTGACCTTTGCTAAGAACCTGCCAAAATGAAAAGAAACCAGAGTACAAATAGATAAAAATAACTTGCGGAGCTGAAGAAGAATGTTTTTATGAAGGCAGAATTAGCATAAGATGGAATAAAGAAGTCTAACCTTTCCATTCACAGAAAACCCTGTGAACACAAAGTTAATATCACCTCCCTTTGTGCAAATGTCATTAATGCCATCCACATGGATGTCTACACTGGTTGGTTCTGAAGGGAAAGAACAATGAAAGAGCATGGTAGTTAGTGAGAGACAAATCATGAAGCAATTCTACTTTAGCTTCACAAAACTCTCACAGAAATAAATTAACTCAAGCACACAGATGTTGCTCTGGAAGTCTTGTCTCAGCAAAGCTCAAGCACTCACAAATCCTGACACTGAAAATCCTCTTTACCCTCCCATCACAGCCATTTCTGTCAAAACCACACACTCCTTCACATCAGTTTACGGGTTACTTTGCCAGCATCTCTCTCACAGCTTTATTTTCCTCTGGTGTAATAAATACATTTTAATCACTAAAACCACACAGCAGAGCTTCTCTCTTTTGAAAAGCACTTGATTTTCCCTGACAACCTCAAGTTAGAGATACTTAAGTCCCATATCGCAGATACGCAGTCTTACTGTAAGAAGACATACAAGCACTTACCAAAACTCCACCCTAGGGGAGGCTCAATTTTAAGAATGAAATCCCCCTAAAATAAAAAAAAAAGCAATAACTGTCTTTACTGATTTAAATTCAATTCAGCTAAAGGATGGAGGGAAAAAAAAAAATTCAGAACACAAGAATCACAATGCAGAGAGAAACACAAGACTCAGGTGTTCCATCCTCGTTTCCTCCTACCTACGACAGTCTGTTCAAACGAGCAGCAATATCTACCCAGACAGGCTGGGGTGCTGGCCTCATATCCAGACAGCTAAGAGCAAAAATTAGGTATAATCATGTTTATACCACTTGCAAACCAAACCTGGCTCATGTTTAAAGAGCCCAGTGTTAGAAAGTGTTGAGGTCCATCTCCACCTGCCTCAGCAGATGCACTCTAAATCAGCCTTTAGTATTTCCACCAGAAGGTCCTACCCAACCATTCTGACCAAACATAGGATACCAAAATTTCAATCCTAATAAAAACTCTGCACTACAAGGCTATCAGTCTACACAGAGCAGTAAATCAGGGACACCACGGATGTTCTGAAGCTCATCCATAGAGAGACTCAAAGACCTAAGAGTGAAATCACCCAGATCAGAAAGCATCTTACATTCTTTGTGAAGGGAAGGATTTATGTGGCAGTTAGACTAGGTGACCTTTAAAGGTCCCTTCCAGCCCAAAGCATTCTATGGTTCTATTTCTAGTTCCTAAATTAAGTAGTTCCTTAAAAGACCAAAATTCTTACACCATCTGAGGGCAACTCATTTAACTTTAATGTAAATCTTCTGAGTATAAACAGACATCAAACTTCCAACGCACTCAGAGCTTCCTGCATTGTTATTTTAAGACATTTTTAATACCTGCAATTAGTAATTCAAACTATTTTCAGTTCAGTCATACCAAAACACATTCTCCTACAGATTTATTTTCATTTCTGTAGGTAGATAACTGAAAGCTTTATCTGTACTCTGTAAGAACCTGTATTTTTTGTGCAATATTTGCATGGCTTCCTGTAGCAACCATGTGCTACGTGGTTCCTGACACCAACTGAGGCTCCCAGTGCTGCAGCCATTCGGATAAACAGCACAAACTCCACGCTGCGGCTGAAGTGACCGGGCTCTTCTCATTGAAATACTCAGCCCTGAGAAACAAAACAGCTGCATTACAAGTAGAAACTTTGGAAAGCTTGGTCCAACGCAAACTAAGTTATTCCCCGCTCCAAAGGCTTCGCAGCTGGGTGTTGTTTGGAGGTTGAACCTGCGGCAGGTGCGAACGCTCCTGCCTCCAGCTCCTCACCTTGTCATAGAGGGGAATCATGAAATACCCGTTGTTGGGAGCGCAGTCTGTCTGGTATTTCAGAGTACCGTGCTTCGTATATAACTTAATCTAAAAGAAACAAACAAAAAAGGCGAGAAGATCCTTTAAGAAACGTGAGCGGCGCCGGGACCAGGCACGCTCTGACCCAGCGCGGGCACAGAGCAGCGCCCTGTGTCCCCAGCGCCCACAGGGAGAAGGTTTATTGAGAGACCACAACGGGCCGGGCTCGGAAACAAACGCTCAGCCAA
>NW_009715323.1:0-1060 GCF_000703405.1 Apaloderma vittatum
GGGCTTTTTTGTTTTATTATCATCCACCCGTAAACTGCCATCCCATAATGCTACAACATCCAGTTCAGTTCCCTATCTTTAGCCACGATTTTATTATCATCTGCCTGTAAACTGCAATCCCATAATGCTACAACATCCAGTTCTGTTCACTATCTTTAGCCACGATCTTGACGAGGAGGTGGAGGGCACCCTCAGTAAGTTTGCAGATGACACCCAGTGGAACAGGTGTGTTGATCTGCTCGTGGGTAGGACGGGTGTCCACAGGGATCTCCTCAGGCTGGCTCGATGCTCCAAGGCTGGTTGGCTGAGGTTCAAGGAAGCCAAGCATTAGGTCTTGTACAGGAGTCCCGGCTGCCAAGCTGCCTGGTGGGGGAAGAACGTGGGAGCATTGCTTGACAGCCACCGCCTGAATATGAGCCAGCACGGTGCCAAAGTGGCCAAGACGGCCAAAAGCATCCTGGCGTTTACGAGAAATAGCATGACCAGCAGGACCAGGGCAGACGGCCAAGGGCATCCTGGCGTTTAGGAGAAATAGCATGACCAGCAGGACCAGGGCAGCGATAGTGCCCTTGTACTTCGCACTGGTGAGGCTGCTTCTCGAATACCGTGTTCAGTTTTGGGCACCTCACTAAAAGACAGACATCTTTAAGTTCCCTTCCAACCCAAACTCTTCTGTGATTTTGTGTGATTCTGTGCTGGAGTATGCCCAAAGGAGGGCAACCAAGCCAGCGAAAGGTCTAGAGCACATGTCCTACAGGGAGCAGCTGAGGCAACTTGGCGTTGTTTAGCCTGGAGAAAAGGAGTCTGAGGGGAGACCTTATCTCTCTCTACAAATACCTGACCGGAGGTTGAAGTGAGCAGGGTGTTGGTGTCTTCTCCCATGTAACAAGCAACAGGGCAAGAGGAAATGGCCTCAAGTTATGCCAGGGTAGGTTTAGATTGGATATTAGGAAAAATTTCTTCACAGAAAGAGTTGTCACGCATTGGAACAGGCTGCCTAGGTTGAGTGAGCATCACTGGGGGTATTTAAAAGGGGTGTAGATATGTTGCTTAGAATCAC
>NW_009715323.1:1197-3829 GCF_000703405.1 Apaloderma vittatum
GGGCAGCCTATTGCAATGTCTGACAACTCTTCCTGTGAAAAAATTTTCCGGATGGCCAGCCTAAACCTACCCTGTTGCAGTTTGAAGCCATTCCGTCTTGTTCTGACACTGATTACCTGTGAGAAGAGACCAGCACCAACCTCTCTACAGTGCCCATTCAGGTAGTTGTAGAGAGTGATGAGGTCTCCCCTTAGCCTCCTCTTCTTCACACTAAACAGCCCCAGCTCCTTTAATTTTTCTTCATCAGATTTATTCTCCAGGCCCTTCATCAGCCTCCTTATCCTTCTCTGCACTCACTCCAGCACCTCGATATCTCTCTTGTATTGAGATATCATCTGCTGGAGCCATTCTGGATTCTGGATGTGGAGGAGAAAACAGCAGATCACCCAGGGCTGTTCCACGTTAAGGCATTTCCCTGGATATGCCTTCAACTACCGCAGGGTTTGTTGTTTCAGCCCTTCAAATAAGCGAGAGAAGACATAGCCAGGCTATGATTTCAGCCCAGAAACTCAGCACTGGATCCACAGACAGGCTCTGTGGGTATAACGTGTGCTGTTACAGGATGTATTTATGAACATGCGTGTCCTCGTTCCCTCCATGGCTTCCTCAGAGCACTTGCTATCACACTGTCCTGGGCCTGCATTCATGTATGAGCTAATTGACATTTAAGAATTTCGATGAGTTGTCCAAGGAGCTTTGAGCTTGTACAGTTGTTATCTAAGAAATCTTGCAAAAGCAGGGGGTTTGCAGAAAACAATTTACGTGCCAACATTTCTGTAAAACTAGGGAATTGTAGGTAACTACAAAAGAGTCAACACAGCGTCAGTTGTGGATATGACTACCATAAGGTTGCGATGAGGTGCAATCAGTTATAAAGCCAAAAGCTGACAACCAAGATAGTATCAATCCTCATGATGAAATAGAATGCAAGTCTTAAATGCTTATAATGTTTTCATGTTATAAATTTGTTTGGTTAAAAGTTGCGCAGCTGTCAGAAGAAATCAAAAAACCATCAGAGTACACTTAACAAAATGTCAATTTTAAAATAGTACTTTATGAAAACTGATTCAGCACCCAGTCTATGACTTGAACATGGCCCAGAAATCACTTCATGTTGAAAAATTATTTCCGTTCAATTTCCAAGCACGGTTTCCATTTAACTTCTCACCGGTTGCTTTCATAAACAACCTGGTGTGCCCTCAGCTATGCATACCTCAAACTGAAGTAGAAAAAACAATCACGATTCTTCAGTGTAGTCCAGAGGATCCCAAAGCACATGGGCTATGAAGTGCTTGGAAGTGAAACCATTGCAGGATAACCCCCTCGGCAGGTGGTGGTGTTCCCATCGAAACATTTTTTGCCAATTGTTTGCAGGAAATAGGCAATCCTATTAAATTTATAACTGTCTGGAAAATTACACTCTTGACCATCCATCCAGCAGGTAGAAGCTGGGAGATGCACTGAGGTAGGGAGGGAGAAAACCTGGGAGAATGCCAAAAGCAGTCCCAGGCTTTAAAGGCGAAGCCTGTTTTGAGCAGATTCCTCAGAGATCCTGGTAGCCTCTCCCTGAAGATGACTGTTGTTGTTTCACATGAGGAATGAAGACAACAGAAAAATGTGAATGGTCACCTGAATTTGGTGGCCTCCTGAGCCGACATGGTGTGAGCAAAGCCACTGTGCTGTTGGAGTCGGTTTTGTAGCCCTGGGATTTCTCCAGGAGCTGGCAGGAGCATGTGAGTGAGTCCTGGTGACTCTGCTGGAAGAGTGGCACGTTACTGATTTGGTGCAACCCTGAAGGTCTCAAGAAGAGACCGTGGACCTTGGAATTTACTGACCACGTCTTCCAGAAGCTTGAGCAAGGGGCCTGCGGTATGCACCTGTGAGAAGATTAATACTTGGTGTTGCAGCTTTTTAATTTGTCCCGTCCAATGACATCAGCTTTCTAGGTCCGTTGGTGTCCCTATGTCTGGTTCTGGGCATCGAGCCACAGTGACAGCCACCTAAGAAGTGCTACTTTGGAAACATAGCTAAGTCTGTATTTTAGAAAGCCTGGAGCCAATGCCAGGCGTCCTCCCTGAGGTGGGGTAGCTCCGCACTTTGATAACCACAAAAGTGTAGGAGTAAAACTCAGCAATACTGGATTATTGTACCTCCCCTCACCCCTAGTGGGATCAGGCTGGCAGAAGCACAGGTCACACCAGTACGTATTAGCTAGACTTTTTGTGGCAGGTATTTCCTCCCCCCAGCTAAACTGTTGCTAGGCAGATTCCAGGGACTCTGCCTACCTGGGCTAGTCCAGAAATCTGAGCCGGTCAGGACTCGGTTACACCCAGGAAGTTGGCCAGCAGCCAATGAGAAGCCGAGATGGCTATGATTGACCACAGTCATCATTGGCTAGTTTTTAAAAGGGGGCTTTGCAGTGGCCATGTTGGAGTTACCTCGTGGCAGTGGCCTGAGGAGGTCATAAAGTCTCCCCCTTGGTCTAGGGGACCCCCTAGACAAGGTTGACCAGGTGAGAAAAGGAACCCCCATCTGGTAAAGGTACCCCCTGGCAAGGATAAAAGGGAGAATGGGAATGCCCCCTTTTTATGGTACCTTAGTGAGAACAATCAAGATGAGAAAGGGAACCCCC
>NW_009715324.1:0-307 GCF_000703405.1 Apaloderma vittatum
CAAGCTGGGTGGTGCGGTCGACATGCCAGAGCGATGACATTTCCACCAGAGAGACCTAGACAAGCTGGAGAACTGGGCACATGTAACCTCATGGAGTTCAACAAGGCCAAGTGCAAAGTTCTTGCACCTGGATCAGGTCCATCCTCACTATCAACAAGAACTGGAGTGGATGTGCTAGAGAACAGCCCTGCAGAAAAGGACTTAAGGGTACTGGTGGACAAAAAGCTGGATATGAGTCATCAATGCATGCTCACAAGCCAGAAGGCCAGTCACATCCTGGGCTGCACCAAAAGCAGTGTGGCTGGGA
>NW_009715324.1:528-6093 GCF_000703405.1 Apaloderma vittatum
CAGCCTTCCAGTGCCTGAAGGGGCTACAGAAAAGCTGGGGAAAGACTGGTTGCAGGGGTGTGTAGTCATAGGATGAGGGGCAATGGTTTTATGCTGGAGCAGGGTACATTTAGATGAGATATCAGGAAGAAGATTTGGAGAAGGTTTGGAACTAGATGATCTTTAAGGTCTCTTCCAACCCTGACAATTCTATGATTCTACAAATCTGTGGCAATTCTTCACTACAAGGATGGTGAAACACTGCCACAGATTGTCCGGAGAGATGGTAGAGTCCCCATCCATGGAGACATTCAATATCAGGATTGATGGGGCTCTGAGCAACCTGATCTAGTTAAAGATGTCCCTGCTCTCTGCAGGGGGGTTGGACTAAATGTCCCTTCAAGTCCAGCACATTCAAGGATTCAATGACTCAATGGGTCTATGATCATCAAGTCCAACTCTTAACCTAGTGATGCCAAGTCTACCACTAACCACATGCCTAACCTCATCTACCTGTCGTTAAAATATCTTGGGAGGAAAGGAAAGAAAAACAGCTGAAGTTTGCGAGTGCCACTGATTGAATGGGGGTAACAAAATTGTTCTTTCCAGCTCCTTTTGTGGAGGGCCTACATCTTTTGCAGGAACTTGGAAGCTCTAAAGTTCCTCAACCTCCCACTCTTTTAGTAATGATGTGGAGAGTATCGAAGTCAAAAGATTAGTTTACATGATATTTTTACAGCCTAAATCACCCCATGGTCTGGAGATACACCATGTCACTGTCTGCTCTCAAAAACATCCTTATTTCAATGTCTATTGTCTGTTATTCTCCTGCCCTGCACCATGGTGACAAGACTGGCTTCACCTTCCTGAAAATCTTCCCCCAGGGACTGACAGTTCTCTGTGAGGGACCAAAGGCCTTCCATTCTGCAGGCTGAACAAGACCCTTCCCGGGGTCACAGATACATGTCTTCACCTACAAATGGTCCAGGAGACCCCAAGTGCTGCCACACCATGGCCCAGTATGTCCCAATTGCCTCCAAGCTGGATACGAGCCCTTCACCATTGCTCTCTCGGCCTCATCAGCCAATGGTTGTTTTACCCATCTGTTTCTAAACCAATTCAGGCTGAAATTGCCTCACCTAGGGAGAAGAATATTGAGGGAGAACATACCGAGAGATTTGCTGAAATTGAGGTCAGTGACATCCACTTTTCTCTCCTCAGGCTTAGCTACAGGCTGGCAGGGTGGTGTGGCAGGAATGACCCTGGGCCAGTCTACGGTGATAGACCTTCTCTCTCAGATTCTGAAGTGCTAGGTCTTGAATCACAGGCCCTGAATTGAAGCTGACCTATAGATGAACCTCTCAACCCCACCCTATACGGTATTAATCACATATATATAGATATCACGTACCACATCTACATAGATATTCCAATGCCAATCTGTAAAAGCTTTGCTCTAACACTAAATGTGTGGGGGGAACCAGCAGGGTGATCTTTCTTTAGCTAAAGGCCAGGTGTAAGGCTGGGAAACTAGCTGCCTCTTGCTTTGTTAGAAGCATGTCACAAGACTGTGAGATCACAGGCCTGGCTTAGGTAGAGAAATGTGCAATTAAGGACCAAAATAGATCAGGAGACTCCCTCATATTTTACCTTTAGCCCTGGCCAGGCTGTGGGAGGAATCCGTTGCAGGGAACATCATCAGATGTTCCCACATTTGAAGTTCTCTAAGATTGTTTGTTTAATAGTACAAAAGCTGGATCCTCTTGCATCAAATTCGGAGACCTCCTCTACAAGTGGATGCACTGCGTAGGACTTCCCAGTTTCTGGACAGTTCTCCAGAACCCTCACTGCAACTGGGGCTCCCCAGTGACTGAGGAAATGGATGATGATATCAGAGCAATTGGTGATGGATCTTTCTTAATAACTATCGCTAACCCTATACAGTAGGTGCATTACTCTGCTTGTTCTCCTTTCTGCTTAAAACTAGAGCATAACAAGCTTGCATTGCCGCCTTCTTGTAATACTTTGAAACAAACAGTAAAATAAGCCAATCTTTCTGCTGGTGCCTGTGTCCCTTTCTGTGGGATAACCCGTGGGCCAATTAGCAAAACAAAAAAGGATGTGGCTGGTAAGAAGGGCAGAGGACTGAGCAGAGGTCTGTTGCTGCCAGCCTGGGAGCTGTGAGCTTATGTTTCTATAATCACAAAAGCACTCAAAGGAAACCCCCACTTCTCATCAGAAAAAGGGGAAAGCGGACTACAACTTGGCCTGAACTAACTGAAACACCCTAAGGTCTTGGTTGTTCCAGGTGCGGAGCTGTTGCAGCTGCACGGTCTACAATGCTCAGTCATGGTGACGGTCACGAAATCTGCTCAGCTCCAGGGTCGTCATTGACTGCCAAATCTACCCAGCTCCATGTTCAGCATCCTCCAGGTCTGCCCAGTTCTTGAGCCTGGGCCAACCACCAGCAGCACTCAGACCATGTGGGATTTCCAGTTAGTGCTGCATTGTTTCCAGTCTCTACTGGGAAATTCCAGGGGCTTCAAGTTGGTACAGTAGAGAGATCCTAGTCTGTACTGGAAGGGGTCCAAGGAGGTTCACTTTGTGGCATGATAGATCCCAGTGTGTGTGGGGAGAGCTCCATATGGTCCACTTTGTATTGGGAATGTTCCTAGTCTATATTGGAATAGTCCCAGGCTGCTCAGTTAGTATTGGGATGGATCCCCATCTGTAGTGGAAGATGCCCAGGGGGCTCCAGTTTGAACTGGGAGGGATTGCAGTGTCTCCTGGGAAGGGTTCAGGGACGTGCAGTTTGTATTGGTAGGGATCCCAGTCTGTACCGGGAGATGTCCACAGTGGTCCAGTTTCCTTGCAGTTGATACTGGTATAGGTCCAGGGGTGTCTAGTTTGTACTGGAAGGAATCTCAGCCTGTACTGGAAGAGGTCCAGGGATGACCAGTTCTTATGGGGGAACATCCCAGTCTATACTGGTATATGCTCAGGTTCTCAAGCTTGTACTAGGATGGATCCCATTTTGCAGAGTGAGAGAAGCAGGGTTGTCCAGTTTGTACTGGGAGTGGGAGTACTGGCTGGAAATTGGAAGAGTGCAGGTTTAGACTAGATGTAAGGAACAAGTTCCTTACACTGACGGTGGTGAGGCATGGGAACAGGTTGCCTAGAAAGATTGCGGATGCTCCATCCGTGGGAGTGTTCAAGGCCAGGCTTGATGGAGCCTTGAGCAACCTGATCTAGTGGGAGCTGGCCCTGCCATGGCACAGGGGGTTGGAGAAAGATGATATTTCATGTCGCATCCAACACAAATTATTCTATGATTCTCTAATTCTATGATACTGTGAGTCTACGATCCCGGCCTATAGCAGAGATGACCGGGGGCTCCTGTTTGCACAGGGAGGTATCCCAGTCTGTACTGGATGAGGTCCAGGGGTGTCCAGCTCGTACTCGGAGTATTCCCGGTTTTTGAAAAATGAGGCCCAGGTGGACTACAGTTGTGCCCGTAGGGAAGAGGTGTCTGTTCCCCCTCACCATCTCCCTGCCTCCCTTGAGCCCCTAGTCCTGTCAGCACCTCTTCCTGCCCCCCTAACCGCTCACAATCCATCTCCCAGAAACTTTCCCCCCATCACTCCCCACATTGACGCCCTCAGTGCAACTGATGGCACTCCCACTGAGCATTGATGTGAAAGAATTAGTAGTCATGTTTCTCTACTGAATGAGTGATAACTTATATTAGTAATGAATATGTAATTTTAATGTCAATAAAATTTAGTGTGACTGTTTTCATGTCAATATAAATTCCTATGAATGATTAGTATGGAAACTAAATATAGTAAGAATTCAATATTGTTGTTGAGTAAGCAATGAGCTGCTGGTTGAATGAATTAATTTGAGAGCAGATATAAAAAGCAGACGCTTCAGCCGCAGTCGGGGAGGCCAGGTGTACTGAATGTAAAACCGGGGCGGGAGACCAGGTCAACCAAAGCTTTCATCAGGAGGCCAGGTCTACCCGCGGAGCCTAAGCAGCTTTACCGGCAGTACAAAGGGTAGACCTGGTCTCGTTTTGCATCGGGTAGACCTGGCCTCCTAAACAATGTGTGAGAGGAGTGTGTGTTTGCTCCCCATACACCTAAGGAATTCATTGGACTGTTCATCTATATGGTCTTCTCCAGGCTACGATGATCATCTCGAAAGTCATCTTTCTGGGGGACAGTCTAGGCAAAGGCCCTTCTCATTGTCTCCATGTTTTGATCCCCTTATTCTTTGTTCTTTCAAATGCCTCTCCCTTACACTGCTGCTTCAGACTTCAGGGATTAAAAGCCAACCTGTGTTACAGCAGTCTAATTGTCCCCTTAGACAATCTTTAATTATGTTTATATCAAGATTTTTCCATCTGCTTGTTTAAAACAGTTCTCAAAACACTAACCCTTGTAGAAAGGCAACATCCTTCGGGCAGAATTGTAATAAGCATATAGTTACAGGACATCTTTTATTGTTTATTAAACTTGACATATGCTTTAATTTTCTCTCCTGAGAAAATTCCCTTGTGCCTGTGTACAGCCAGTTGCCTAAGGACAAAAGGTGGGAGACGGTGCAATGGAGCTGTAACATCCAGCTGTAGGGATCAGGGGAGAAGTCTGATGCAACAAGACAGTGATGGAATTCCAAGGGGAACAATGTCAGAAATGATGGGGTTGGGGGGGTTTATGAGTAAAGTTGCCCATACAGTGATGGACCTCAAAGGGACAGCTTCTCCTACTGGTCCAGGCCTCCTGAGGAGACACTGTGGAGCATCATCTCTTGGAGAATGCTGCTCTAATCTCTTGTCTAGGCAAAAAAAAAATAATATAGACTCTTTAAAATAAAAAAAAAAAATTCTAGTATGTATGCTTCCTCCTTAACTACCTAAGAAACAGCTCAAATTAGCTGCACAATTTTCTTGAAAAAAATTACAGGGAGATAACTAGATCCATGGTGCATTTGGGGCTCATTACAAGAACCTCACAGGTACTGACAGAAGACTGAAGAAACCTCTCAAGAAGTCCAAGTCAGAAGAAAAACTCCAAGTACCTGGAAGTATTAATCAGTTCCTCTGAGGCGCGTTACTGACAAAGGCTCCCCAGGGACTTGTTAGAGCAGCTCACTGGAGGCCATGATTGCAGGCAGGCCCAGGCACTGTGCAGGTGGCTGTAATGTGGAGAAAAGCCTTGGGTTGGTTTGATGAAACAGAAAGGCCAAGCCCTGAACCCCAGGCCCTGGCAAGGCAGATCCTGAGACCTCTCTAAGGAAACTTCCATCTCCTTGGGCCTTGGTAGTTGAGACAGCTGCTGTGGCCAAGAGGTCAAAACCCTGGGTGCTCTTGGGCCTTTCAGCCTTGCCAGAGCCCTTGGCCATCTCTCCTGCAGGCTATCCTTCCCTGTCCTTGCCTGCTCCTCTGTCCCTTCAGGCTGTTGAATCCCTTCTTACTTTCCCACCTACCTCTCCTCCTGTCATTTCTAGACTTTCCCTAATGTCTTCATACTCTCACTGGCCATTTGTAGAATCAGAAAGCCATAGGATCTTCTACAGATCTTT